>NC_092396.1:25346157-25543657 GCF_030028105.1 Mobula birostris
GTGAATGACTTATGTAATCAGCATAAAACCAGAGTACTTTAAATTGAAAAGACAATACCATAGCAGGAAGGGGACTTTCTGAGATTGGACTGGAAGATGAATTGAATGAATTTGTTTTGCTTAAACTGGAGCAGAGAGGGTAAAGATTTAATCTTGATCTAATCACACCTGAATACCTGGTACTCAAACAAAAGGCCTGAAATAAGGAAGTGATATCACAGACAGACATCTCTGCTTAAATTCTGAAAGTTAAAATTGGCAACAATTCTTTTTATGTAGGTTATTGCAATTTAATTATAGGGGTGTGTGGGAATATATTTAGCATTTTGGGATTTTGTGCATAGGATTGCATTATAAGACCATAAAACATAAGAGCAGAACTAAACTATTCAGCCATTCAGTCTGCTCCACCATTCGATGATGGCTGATTTGCTTTCCCTCTCAGCCCTATCCTACTACCTCTCTCCTTAATCTTTGACGCCCTTACTAATCACTAACCTGTCAACCTTCACTTCAAGCACACACAATAATTGGGCCAACACAGCTCATCTGTGGCACTGAATTCCACAGATTTACCTCTTTTTGGCTAAAGAAATTCCTCATCATTTCAGTTGTATAGGGACAATTTTGTACTCTGAGTCTGTGCCCTCTGGTCCTAGACTCTCCTATTATTGGGAAAAAATCCTCCCCATGTTCATTCTATGTAGGCCTTTCAATATTTAGTAGGTTCAATATGATCCCTTCCCCTGCCACTCATTCTTCTAAACTCCAGTGAGTACAGGCACAGAGCCATCAAACATTCTTCATATGTCAACCCTTTCATTCCTAGGCCATTCTCGTAAACCTCCTCTGGACCTCCTCCATTGACAGAACATCCTATCTTAGAAATGCAGACCAAAACTGCACACAGTACTCCTAATGTGGTCTGACCAATACCTGATAAAGCCTTATTATTTCATTGCTTTTATATTCTGTATAAAATATATCCTGCGCGAGAACTCCGAAGTCCTTTTTCACCTCTGATTTTTGAATTCGGTTTAGAAAATAGTCTACACCTTTGTTCCTTCTACTAAAGTGCGTCACCTTACACTCCCTACACTGTATCCCATCTGCCACCTAATTGCTCATTCTCCTAACTTGACTAAATCTTTCTGCAGACTACTTGCTTCCTGAACAGTACCTGCCTCTCCAACTATCTTTGTATCATCCACAAACTTGGCCATCAATTCCATCATCCAGATCATTAACATATAACATGAAATGAAGTGGTCCCAACACTGACCCACGTGGAACACGACTAGTCAACCGCAGCCAACCAAAAAAGACGCCCTTTATTCCCATTCTTTGCCTCCTGCCAGTCACCCAATCTTCTGTCCAGGCTAGTCATCTTCCTGTAATACCATGTGCTTCTACCTCGTTTAGCAGCCTTGTATGCAGCAACTTGTCAAAGACCTTCTGAAATCCAAGTAAATAACATAATTGACTCCTGAGTCGGCTGGGGTGATATACTGCGTCCGGTGCTCCTGACGCGGCCTTCCGTATATTGGCGAGACCCGACGCAGACTGGGAGATCGTTTTGCTGAACACCTACACTCTGTCCGCCAGAGAAAGCAGGATCTCCCAGTGGCCACACATTTTAATTCCACGTCCCATTCCCATTCTTATATGTCTACCCACGGCCTCCTCTACTGTAAAGATGAAGCCACACTCAGGTTGGAGGAACAACATCTTATATTCCGTCTGGGTAGCCTCCAACCTCATGGCATGAACATTGACTTCTCTAACTTATATTAATGCCCCACCTCCCCTTTGTACCCCATCAGTTAGTTAGTTGGTTGGTTGGTTGGTTGGTTATTTATTTATTTATTTATTTATTTTTATCTCTCTCTCTCTCTCTCTCTCTCTCTCTCTCTCTCTCTCTCTCTCTCTCTCTCTCTCTCTCTTTTCTCCCTCTGTCCCTCTCACTGTAACTCCTTGCCCATCCTCTGGGTTCCCCCCCCCTTCTTTCTCCCTAGGCCTCCTGTCCCATGATCCTCTCCCTTCTCCAGCCTCGTATCCCTTTTGCCAATCAACTTTCCAGCTCTTAGCTCCATCCCTCCCCTTCCTGTCCTCTCCTATCATTTCAGATCTCCCCTTCCCCCTCCCATTTTCAAATCTCTTACTATCTCTTCTTTCAGTTAGTCCTGACAAAGGGTGTCTGCCCGAAATGTCGACTGTACCTCTTCCTATAGATGCTGCCTGGCCTGCTGCGTTCACCAGCATTTTTTGTGTGTGTCAATTGACTCCTTTGGCTATCCTGCCTGTTATTTTCTCAAGAATTCCAACAGATTTGTCAGGAAAGATTTATTTTTTACAGAAACCATACTGACTTCAGCCTGTTTGCCTCCAAGCTCCCCAAAACCTCATAATTAATAATGGATTCCAACATCTTACCATTAAATTTGGGCAAGCTGGCTTTTGCCTTGCCCCCTTCTTAAGGAGTGGAGTGACATTTGTGATTTTCCAGTTCTCTAGAACTATTCCAGAATCTACTGATTCTTGAAAGATTATTACTAATGCCTCCACAATCTCTTCAGCTACCTCTTTCATAACTCTGAGGTGTAGTCCATCTGGTCTGGATGTATTCATGTTGGAGAATAATGAGACTCATAAACAAATTAACTTGTATTTTTGTCTAGTAAAGAATTAAAAGTTCTCAAATGAATATTTTCATGCAGGTGACCGATATCTGGAAAAATTTCTTGGCTGAACTGGTTGAGACGGAAATACAAAAATCTCTGTGGAAAGCTGGCTTCAGTTCACCAGAACCTGGCACCAGCCTTGTTGATGTGGAAGATGTTTTTGGTTAGTGCCTACAACATTGTCTCTTTTCTTAAAGTACAGTACTTATACAAAAAGCTATGAAAGTAACATGAAATGAAACCAGTCAGTCATGCCAGAGAATATTAAGGACAATGTCTCCAAGGTTAGAATCTGGAAGTTCTTTTTTTCCAAATTCTCAATACTCTCAATCAAAATTCTCAGCCATCAAGAATAAATGTTGAATTGACAGCCCTACTTTTAACAAACTACTCTAATATGCCTCAAGAAACTCTGTTGATCAGTAAGCTTGGTTAATCAGTCAATATCATGTAGGAAGCAAATTAAACTGAATGATATTGGAAACCACTTGCCAAGGCGGTATAAGAAGGCTCAGATAGAGTGTTAATTGTCAAACAATTAATATAAATGATTGTCTTCAGAGTGTGAATAGGGAAAGGATCAGTGTAATAAAAATATCTAAAAAGGTAAAGGAAGTGTAGAGTTTGGAAGTTGGCTAATTATGCTTTTGGAATATCAGGGCCATAATCTCTAATGCTCTTACATCATTAATCCAAGCATGCATACTATGTATAAATTTGCATGCTAACATCATGCTTACTATACAAAAATAATTGTACTGGTTTGTACTCATGTACTGACTTACAAAGATATTAGTCAAATGTTTCTCTACTTCTTGGATCCATACGTGTGCAACAAAGGAAAGCATTATGTTGACCTCATCATCATCATCATCATCAGGTGCCATGCCCAGTTTGAGCTTTGACTGCCATGCCCCACACTCTCCTGTTTCGGGTCAAGTGGATCAATTCATTGGTATTCATTTCCAGTTCTCTGGCTGCTGTCCCCATCATCATTTGTCTTTGTCTTCCTCTTGCTTTCTTCCCTTCAATCTTTCCCATAATTGTGGACATGGTGGAGGATTACAAATACCTAGGGATACGAATTGACAATAAACTGGACTGGTCAAAGAACACTGAGGCTGTCTACAAGAAGGGTCAGAGCCGTCTCTATTTCCTGAGGAGACTGAGGTCCTTTAACGTCTGCCGGACGATGCTGAGGATGTTCTACGAGTCTGTGGTGGCCAGTGCGATCATGTTTGCTGTTGTGTGCTGGGGCAGCAGGCTGAGGGTAGCAGACACCAACAGAATGAACAAAATCATTCATAAGGCCAGTGATGTTGTGGGGATGGACTCTCTGATGGTGGTGTCTGAAAAGAGGATGCTGTCAAAGTTGCATGCCATCTTGGAGAATGTCTCCCATCCACTACATAATGGACTGGTGGGGCATAAGAGTACATTCAGCCAGAGACTCATTCCACCGAGATGCAGCACTGAGCGTCATAGGAAGTCATTCCTGCCTGTGGCCATCAAACTTTACAACTCCTCCCTTGGAGGGTCAGTCACCCTGAGCCAATAGGCTGGTCCTGGACTTATTTCCTGGCATAATTTACATATTACTATTTGATGTGACTTGGCTATTACCTCGTACAAATTCCTAATTAACTGGTCCATATTCTCCATTCCCTTTGCTAAAACTTTAATCCTGTTGATCGCATTTATGCCTCTGCCATTCCACAAGTCTCTCCAGCAGAGGTCAGCGTTAAGTAACCAGAAACAAGAGTCGTGGCTAATCTTCCTCGGTCTCTAAGCTAATTGTACTCCAGAAATCTTTTGTTCCAGATGGAAAATACCTTCAAGTGCTATATCAGGTGGGCTTAACATGTTACTGGATCCAATTGATAGGCAGGATAATAAACTAAATTTTATACCAACCATCTCCCTACAGTATAGTTAGCCATTCAGGTAAAGCAATGAACCATATGAATTTACTCACTGGAGTATTTTTTCCTCTACTAGTTACTAAATGTCAGGAAATACAGAACAGGTAAAGAGAAAGTATTTCAATATCAGGTATGTAACTGAAGCCTGCTGATCAAATGGTACACTTACCAACCCCCTGAGTTAACCTGTGCTAAAGCCACCATTTTGAAGATACATTGCTCTCGAATATGTAGTATCAATTTACAGCCAAGTTTAATGCACAAGTAGTGATTCTTTTATTGTTGTATATTCCCTTTATCTTTCATAGTTCACACATTTATCATGCAATTATGCAAAAGGTATTCTTTGGACAATTATTTCTTTATTTTGGGTGGTTTGCGGTACATAGCTACCCATGGTTAAGCATAATGCAGGCCCTCAGGGAGGAATGTATGCAAGCTGTTCATAGAAATGTATGTACAAGACTCAGCTAGAGACAATAGACAATAGGTGGAGTAGGCCATTCGGCCCTTTGAGCCAGCACCGCCATTCACTGTGATCATGGCTGATCATCCACAATCAGTACCCTGTTCCTGCCTTCTCCCCATATCCCTTGACTCCGCTATCTTTACGAGCTCTATCTCTTTCTTGAAAGAATCCAAAGAATTGGCCTCCACTGCCTTCTGAGGCAGAGCATTCCACAGATCCACAACCCTCTGTGTGAAAAAGTTTTTCCTCAACTCTGTTCTAAATGGTCTACCCCTTATTCTTAAACTGTGGCCTCTGGTTCTGGACTCCCCCAACATCAGGAACATGTTTCCTGCCTCTAGCATGTCCAATCCCTTAGAAGTCAGATCCCCTCTCATCCTTCTAAATTCCAGTGTATACAAGCCCAGTCGCTCCAGTCTTTCAACATATGACATTCCCACCATCCCTGGAATTAACCCAGTGAACCTATGCTGCACTCCCTCCATAGCAAGAATGTCCTTCCTCAAATTTGGAGACCAAAACTGCACACAATACTCCAGGTGGGGTCTCACTAGGGCCCTGTACAACTGCAGGAGGACCTCTTTGCTCCTATACTCAACTCCCCTTGTTATGAAGGCCCACATGCCATTAGCTTTCTTCACTGCCTGCTGTACCTGTATGCTTACTTTCAGTGACTGATGAACAAGGACACCCAGATCTCGTTGTACTTCCCTTTCTCCTAACTTGACACCATTCAGATAGTAATCTGCCTTCCTGTTCTTGCCACCAAAGTGGATAACCTCACATTTATCCACATTAAACTGCATCTGCCATGCATCTGTCCAGTCACCCAACCTGTCCAAGTCACCCTGCATTCTCATAACATCCTCTTCACATTTCACACTGTTACCCAGCTTTGTGTCATCTGCAAATTTGCTGATGTTACTTTTAATCCCTTCATCGGGAGGAGAAGATGGCGGCGCGACGCAGCTTGCAGCAGCCACTCCTGTGAATGATATCTGTTATCTGTCAAGTAGGGTGCCGTGCACAATCCTGATTTGATGGAGACAGATGTGAGAGCACGGAGGAACATCCGTGAAACTTCTGAAATGCCTGCTTCACTGCCGCTGCTACTGTGTGATCCAGAATCTCTGGAGGGGAAGCCCCCGAGTCCTCGACTTTGCCTGTTGCTTGGCGGCCGGGGCGGGGTCGGAGCGCTTGGCAGAGATGGTGCTCGGTGCTCGGTGTCAGAGGGCTGATCGTTGGCTCGAAGTTTTTGGACGGACTCAGAGTCGGCAGCAGTCGGGTGCTTACAATGCATCGGCAAGTTTGCGGTGCTTGGAGCTTCATGGCAGGGAGAGTTTCTCCCTTCTACTGTCTGCATGAGATGATGGGGCTATTGGGACTTGAGACTTTTTTTTTTACCATGCCCATGGTCTGCTCTTTATTAAATCACGGCATTGCTTTGCATTGTTGTAACTATATGTTATGTGGTTTTGTCAGCTTTAGTCTTGGTTTGTCCTGTGTTTCTGTGGTGTGTTTCTGTGGTATCTTTCTGGAGGAACATTGTATCATTTTTTAATGCATGCATTTCTAAATGACAATAAACGAGGACTGAGTGTCCTCATAATCTAATCTAAACTAAATCATTATTGTATAAATAGCTGGATCCCAGCACCGAGCCTTGTGGTACCCCACTAGTCACTGCCTGCCATTCTGAAAGGGACCCGTTAACTCCTACTCTGTTTCCTGTCTGCCAACTAATTTTCTATCCATGTCAGTACCCTACTGCCAATACCATGTGCTCTAATTTTGCGCACTAACCTCCTATGTGGGACCTTATCAAAGGCTTTCTGAAAGTTCGGGAACACTACATCCACTGGCTTTCCCATGTCCATTTTCATAGTTACATCCTCAAAAAATTCCAGAAGGTTAGACAAGCATGATTTCCCCTTCATAAATCCATGCTGACTCGGATCTATCCTGCTACTGCTATCCAAGTATGCCACTATTTCATCTTTTATAATTGACTCCAGCATCTTCCCCACCACTTATGTCAGACTAACTGGTCTGTAATTGCCTGTTTTTTCTCTCCCTCCTTTCATAAAAAGTGGGATAACATTAGCTACCCTCCAATCCGCAGGAACTGATCCTGGATCTATAGAACATTGGGAAATGATTACCAATGCGTCCACGATTTCTGGAACCACCTCCTTAAGTACCCTGGGATGCAGACCATCAGGCCCTGGGGATTTACCAGCCTTCAGCCCCATCAGTTTACCCAACACCATTTTCTGCCTAATGCAAATCTCCTTCAGTTCCTCTGTTACCCTAGGTCCTCTGGCCACTATTACATCTGGGAGGTTTTTTGTGTCTTCCCTAGTGAAGACAGATCCAAAGTACCTGTTCAACTCGTCTACCATTTCCTTGTTCCCCATAATAATTTCACCTGTTTCTGTGTTCAAGGGCCCAACTTTGGTCTTAACTATCTTTTTCCTCTTCATATACCTAAAGAAGCTTTTACTATCCTCCTTTATATTCTTGGCTAGCTTACCTTCGTACCTCATCTTTTCCCCGTTTTGCCATTTTAGTTATCTTCTGTTGCTCCTTAAAAGTCTCCCAATCCTCTGCCTTCCTGCTCATCCTTGCCATGTTATACTTCCTCTCTTTTATTTTTATACTTCCCTTGTTATCCACGGTCGCCCCTTACTCCCCTTAGAATCTTTCTTCCTCTTCAGAATGAACTGATCCTGCACCTTCTGTATTATTCCCAGAAATACCTGCCATTGTTGTTCCACTGTCATCCCTGCTAGGGTATCTTTCCAGTCAATTTTGGCTAGCTCCTCCCTCATGGCTCCATAGTCCCCTTTGTTCAACTGTAATACTGACACTTCCGATTTTCCCTTCTCCCTCTCAAATTGTAGATTAAAACATCATATTATGGTCACTACCTCCTAATGGCTCCTTTACCTCGAGTTTCCTTATCAAATCTGGCTCATTACACAACACTAAATCCAGAATTGCCTTCTCCCTGGTAGGCTCTAATACAAGCTGCTCTAAGAATCCATCTCTGAGGCATTCCACAAACTCCCTTTCTTGGGGTCCAGTACCAACCTGATTTTCCCAGTCTACCTGCATGTTGAAATCCCCCATAACAACTGTAGTATTACCTTTGCAACATGCCAATTTTAACTCTTGATTTAACTTGCACCCTATATCCAGGCTACTGTTTGGGGGTCTGTAGATAACTCCCATTAGGGTCTTTTTGCCCTTACAGTTTCTCAGTTCTATCCATACTGACTCTACATCTCCTGATTCTATGTACCCCCTCGCAAGTGAGTGAATTCATTCCTCACCAAAAGAGCCACCCCACTCCTTCTGCCAACCTGTCTGTCCTTTTGATAGGATGTATAGCCCTGAATATTCATTTCCCAGCCCTGGTCCTCTTACAGCCATGTGTCATGTCTCTGTTATTCCCACAACGTCATACTTGCCAATTTCCAACTGAGCCTCAAGCTCATCCACTTTATTTCGTATACTCCGTGCATTCATATATTAGATTAGGAGGACACTCAGTCCTCGTTTATTGTCATTTAGAAATGCATGAATTAAAAATGATACAATGTTCCTCCAGAATGGTATCACAAGAAACACAGGACAAACCAAGACTAAAACTGACAAAACCACATAATTATGACATATAGTTACAACAGTGTAAAGCAATACTGTAATTTGATAAAGAGCAGACCACGGGCACAGTAAAAAAAAGTCTCAAAGTCCCGATAGCCTCATCACCTCACGCAGACAGTAGAAGGGAGAAACTCTCCCTGCCATGAACCTCCAAGCGCCGCAAACTTGCCGATGCAGCACCATTTGAAGCGCCTCTGACACCGAGCACCATCCTCTGCCGAGCAACAAGCAAAGCCGAGGACTCGGGGGCTTCCCCTCCGGAGATTTCAGACCACACAACAGCAGCAACAGTGAAACAGGCATTTCAGAAGTTTCACCAGATGATTCTCTGTGCTCTCACGTCTGTCTCCATCAGGATTGTGCACAGCACCGTACTTGGCGAATAACAGACATCACCACTGGAGTGGCTGCTGCGAGCTGCCATTTAAAGTAATACTTTTACTCCCCTCACCTTTCACATCAATTCCTATTGCACTTGGCCATACTCTCCAATCCCTTTCTGAGCTTTCTGCCCCATTAATTCTGTTCCTATTAACTTTTCCTATTCTCTCTTTCCCTTTAACTCCATCCTTATATTTCAAGTTCATCCCCTCCCCCCTACTACTTAGTTTAAACACACCCGTGTAGCAGTAGCAAACCTGCCTGCCAGAACGCTGGTCCCCCGTCTGTAAAGACCCATCCCTTCTGTACAATTCATCCTTACCCCAAAACAGATCCCAGTGGTCCAAGAATCTAAATCCCTGCTCCCCGCACCAGCTCCTCAGCCATACATTCAGATCCCCTATCTCCCTGTTCCTGCCCTCACCAGCACAAGGAACTGGAAGCAAACCCCAGATAACCACCCTGGAGGTCCTATGTAGCTTCCTCAAGCCTCCTCTCCCATTAATTGAGATAATAGGTGATATGTGATAACCACATATACCTACCTATTCTCTTGTACCTTAATTGGTTAATAAAATTTATTAATATCAGACTTAAAAGTTGCCAACTGATTATACATCCAATTGCCCTTTGTAGAAGAGAACTCCAAACTGTGAACAGAAGCGTTACCTAACTTCTCTCCTGAAGTGGATGACTTACTCTTTTAGTGTACACTCCTTGATCCCTAAACAATGGAAATACTTTCTCCATTCTTAAATACCTTAAACTTCAATCAAACCATACCCTCACTCTCTCAATTCCAGGCAATAAAATCCTAGTCTGCAACATCTCTTTATAAATTTATGCATGGATTCTAGGTATCATTCTCATGTAGTGTCTTCACCATGTTCATCCTAGTCCACTATTTCCTAAGATGTCAGAATCAGTGATCTTTATCATAGAATTTAATGTTTTGTGGTAGTACAGTGCAGAGACAAAATATTATTATAAATGACATAATAGTGTAAAAAGGGACTATTCAGAAACCTGATGGCAGAGAGAGAGCTTTTCCTAAATCATTCAGTATTTGTCTTTAAGCTCCTGTACCTCCTTCCCAATGGTACGGACAAGAAGAGAATATGTTCTGGACGGTGAGGGTCCTTTGTAAATAATGCTGCTTTCCTTAAGCACCATCTTTGAAGATGTCCTTGATTGTGGAGAGAATTATGACCATGATGGTATTTACAAACCTCTACACCTCTTGCAATCCTGCACATTGGACCCTCTACCAAGCTGTGTTGCAACCAGTCAAAATGCTCTCCCGCTAAGGAAAATTTTAAGTCTTTGATGACACAGCAAATCTCCTCATTCCTAATAAAGTAGAGCCACTGGTGTACCTTCTTTGTAATTAGATGTAATGTCAATAATTGCTTTTTTGTTATAATACAAGCTTTTAAGAATTTCTTCTATGAGATTTTAAATTGTTTTTCTGCATTGTTTGATTCTGCATTGAAGATGCATCTCAGAAAGCAGAAGCAGTCAAGATCCTACATGTGATTTTTGACATGAGAAACCAAGAGCTCCTTGTGAAAAACGGCAAAATTGGAAATATTGCTCACACCCTGGCAATGCTTTATTATCTGTTCCAAGACTTTAGCAAGGTAAACTTCACATTGCTGTTTCAGGACAAAAATCCACTACCATACACAAATCATTAGAAATTAATGCAAATAGACTTGACTGTTGACTAAATCGTTTTGGACACCCAGCTGTAAAAGGAGGGTGTCACTTAGCTGTATAGAGTGCAGAAAAGATTGAGATGTCACTGGGACTGGAGGGCTTGAGTTAGAAGGAGAGACAGGATAGGCTAGGACATTTCTCCTGGAGCACAGAAGGCTTAAGCATGACCTTAAAAACGTGTATGAAATCCTGTGGTGCATAGATAGAGGATGGTCACAGTCTTTTTCCCCAGGGAAGGAGAGTCTAAAACTAGATGACATAGGGTTAAAGTGAGAGAATTGTAGATAAACTTAGTAGATTGATTGGGTGAAAGAATGTTACAAGGGTGGTCTTTCATTTTCACTCTATAGAAAGGATAGAACAAAGTACTTTCCATTGGATATCCAGCCCAATTGTATACTTAGGTTTCAGCTGGAAGAAAGTGCAGATAAAAATGCATGGATGGGTGGCTGGAATGCTATTTGGATAGGCACAGAAACAGACCCTTGGTTCCAACTCGCCCATATCCCACCACACTATCTATCCCAACTCGTCCAACTGCCTACCTTTGAAAATATCACTAAGCCAGGGGTTTCCCAACCTGCAATCCTTGTACTCTTTACTTAATGGTATTGTTCTCTGGCATAAAAAAAGGTTGGGAACCCCTGCTCTAAGCCTTACCCAACTATGTACCTGTCCAAATGATTTTTTAAATATTGTAACTGTATCCTCATCTGTAACTTCCTCTGGTAGCTCATTCCACCATCTGTATGGGAAAAATTGCCCCTCAGGTCACTTTTAAACTATCCCCTCTCTTTAAAATTATGTCTAGTTCCCTACCTTTTAATAAGACTGTGATAATCCACTTACTTATGCCCCTCATGATTTATATACTTGGATAGTCATCCTCCCAGCTTCATCCACTCCAGTAAAAATACATCTCAGCCCATCCAGTCTCTCCTTATAACTCAAGTCCAACAGATTCAGTACCGATACCTCGGCACTGTACAAGTTATAACATGACTTTCCAATTCGTGTACGCAATGCCCCAAGGATGATGGTAAACCTACTACCTTCTTCATTACCCTATCCCTCCTGTGTAGCCACTTTCAGGGAAAAACATATCTGGACCCATGGGTCTCTGTTAGGTCATGGGGGGGGGGGTGCAGGGTCTTCACTTGAAATATTATTTTCTTTGAATTATATACTTCAAAGGATTGTGTTTAAAGCTGGGATCAATACAGCTTTGAAATCAAGATTTAGGATGGAGTGAAAGGTGGAAGTCTTTGTGATCTTGTAGTGTAGATTTCAGAGGTTGTATGGCCTCTTGCACAAGATTCCTGTAGGGTAATAAGGGACAGAAACTTCTGTCTGAATCAAAGGCTATTTCTGTATGTTCATTTAACATAAGTCTCATGGCTTGTTGCAGGCAGTCAAATACGGGGAACTGGCTTTGGAAGACAACAAGATGTTTGTACACAACAAAAAAGAGATTGCAACAATCCAACGTCTTCTCACAACAGCTAAAAAAGCACTGTCATATCCTGGTGGAAAGGGACCGTCCCCATATGATTGGGCTAACTCGTGCTAAAAATTGCTATATTATTATGTCAGGTTATTCATTTTGAATGCCAAAATGGAGATGTGGTTACATTTTCAAACACTCAAATGGACGGGGCCTGAGGCTCTCCAATATTTTGGCAATATATTAATAAAAACAGAAAACTATCTGTGTTTCTTGAACAAAATATTACAGCAAATGAGGGAGTGCGAGCATTACCTGTGGCAGTTTAAAAACCAGTATCATACAACAAATAAAGGCTCACTCCCACAGACGTGTATTTATAAAACATCAAATGTTTCACAATGCTATCACAATTACTGTACAAGTCAGTGTTTTGTGTTAATACATCAACTGTGTTATGCATAGCATAAAAGCCCTCATGAATGGGAGTGGTGAGGTGGGAATACAGGAAATAACTAACCATTTTGGTTGACACCAAAATAAGTCCCCAGTTTTGGAAATCTGAAATCCACCCCAAAATTAATCAAAAACTGCAAAGAGCAGATGAACCACTGGACAGCAACCTAACACAGCAGAGGTTTTCCACTATTGTAAAGTAGCAATGCAGATTTATCAAAAGGTAGCACCAACACTTAATAATGTCAAGCATACCAGAGTAAGAATTACGAAGTATTGTTAGAAACAGAACAGAATCTACATTTATTTCTATTGTTATCTGTTAGTTATATTGGGTATTTCAATAAAGTCAACTATGTAACAGTAAAGACAGAGGTGAGTATAACCTCTACACTACATATCAATGTCTTGTACACTTAGAAGAATAATGTACTTGACCAGTGTTGTGGATGCGCATTGAGCCATGTTCCACCCAGTCCCACCATGTCAATTGTTTCCTTTGGTCAAGGGAGGCACAAGGCAGATTTAGAAAAGACAAAATATTGAGAGGTCTAGGCAGGGCAAATATGAAAAGCATATATTTAAGATCATTGTTAAGATTATGGAGTGGGATGGGGTGTTATGCTAAAATAAAACTAGAGCTCTGGGGATCTGGAACTTGCTGCCTGAAAGAACAGTGGAAGCTGAGATCTTGGTGTTTAAAACAATGTCTACATGAACAAACTAAAAACAGTAATCTATAAGGCTACAGATTAAGACCTGGAATCAGAAGGATAAAATAGCTAAATGTGCCCAATAACCCTCAGTCTATTAAGTAATTCCTAGACTGGTTCTACCCCTAGGGTCATCATGCCCATGTCTCCAGCCACTCACTTTAACAATGTTTCTTAATAAACTCAGCAACTGCTTTTTTTTTTCAGCATTAATTCACAGGATGAAGCAAGCATCAGCCCTATTCCTCATCCTTTTTTCCAGTCCTGGTGAAGGTTTCAGTCCAAAATGTCAACTGATTACTTTTTTCCATGGATGCTACCTGGTCTGCCAAGTTCCTCCAGCATTTTGTGTGTATGTTGCTTGGATTTCCAGCATTTGCAGATTTTCTTGTCTTTGGTGCTATGGTAGCAATTTTTTAAAATGCCAAAAAAAAGCTCTCTTTTTCTCTTTTAAAGGCTCTCTCTTTCTCTTTTAAAGGCTCTCTCTATGATTAAAGGAATTAAATTTTATGGGAATCTGGAACTTGATATCTTCGAGGCTGGTAGAGCCAGAATCTCTCAGTTTATAGAGTACCAGGATGGGCACTTGATGGGCCATGATGTACAAATCTAAGAGCTGGGCACTTCTACTAGTCCACATGTTTTTTCTGGTCAAAAATGACCAAAATCCCACCCATGATATCCAATAAATCATTGTCAAAATTTACAAGTAGAAAGCAAAGTACACTGGTTCTAAAGGCAGTTGTGGCATACAAATCCAATGAAAATCCAAAACCAACTTCTAAGTTCAATGAGTGTTTAAATGTTGAAATTTTACAAATTCTTAGCAATATGTTTTCCAAAAGGTTGTTTCACTGTAGAATATATAATACACCAGTGCACAATGTAACCCTTTAATTATCGCTCTATTGTTAGAAAACACACAGCTTAATAAATATTAGTTTCTATAAATCATTTTATTACATGCTAGAAAATTTGAAACAAGTTTTTATCATGATCAATGTAACTAATACCATAGCTGTGACTTTTCAACTAGTTATTCAAATATCATTTGAGGGAGTTTCAAAAACTGCCAGATCCATAAAACATTCTGTACACTCCAAAGTGATAACTGCAAAATGGTCTAGGCTGATAAATGAATAACATTCTTTGGAGGAAAAAAAAGCGCACAAACTTGGATCCATAGTGTGGTGTTGCTGAACAGATATAAAACTACAGTTTTTATTATTAATGTTTAACTCAAAGAATATGGATTTTTAAAAAAATATTCACTACCTTGTGGACCTTACAGGGCTATTTAGTTCCATAGAGGCCAAAAGAAATGCATGGTGTAATAGTGGTTCAGAATGTAATCATACAGCACTACAAGCTACTGCCAAAACCACAAGGGGTGAAATGGGGGAGGAAGGGGTATGCAACATATTTAAAGCCCTTTTAATATTCTGCTGAAATTCTATACACTGCACATTTTAAGAGTAGCATCTAAATAGAGGTATCCTGTTATTCTATCATGTATTGTTTGAAGTGCTTGCTTTTAAACTGAATCTTAAAAGACACTATTTCAAAAACATTCTAAGAATGTGATAGTAAATGTTTTCATGTTTTCTGTTATTTGTGTAGTTCAAATCACAACCATTTATACATCTACAAATGTAATAAAACTCCAGTTGGTTTATTGTTAAAAATTCACATACACATAGGAAGGAAAGTACAATACTGATTTCAAGAATTCAGTTTACTCCCATTCAAATGTTCATGAACCCACTACCAAGTATTCTCAATTTCATTAGTCCTTCAAATTTTCAAATAATGCCAAGTCAACCACTTACCATTTAACCACACTCTTAACATCTTTACAAATCACAAAAGACATACCTTGTGCTCTCTCTTTCTCTCTCTCTCTCTCTCACACACACACACACACACACACACACAATGCAAAAAAACAATTAGTAACCCACTGTTGTAATAGAATGATTGCCCAAAAAGACCAAAATAGCTAAGAGTTTGTTTCTTCATGGCAAAAGCAAAAGGGTAGTTTGCATTTATAGCAAAGGGTATCACTCATATATCATCAGAATCAAAATCATAAAATGAGTTAATATGTTTTATTATACCTTTGGGCTGCAGTCACTCAGATGTCAACAAAAAAGCTATACAACAAAGCTGCGCAAGTAGCACAAAGCAGCACCAGGTCTACAAGTGGAACATTTTCTACTTTAGTTTCATATCCAAATGACAATTCACAAGTAGAACAATACTTATTAAAAAGTAAAAATGTTTTTTAAAAAGTTTAAATTTATAAAATATCATTTTCTGTGAAAAAAGATGAAAAATTTACGCAAGTTTATAAATTTGCAAATTCTAGCTGCCATTTGGACAAGATTAAAAAAAAAGCTACAAATTTAGGTTTATAAAAATTCACAACTTATATACAAGATCCTTTTGGTGCAAATCATTATTACACCATTCAGAACTGCAGCCCAAGGGTCTAATAGATTATTTTGAACAGAATGCATGCTCTAATTTTATTTTGCACTGTTTGAATGCCACAGTCACTTTTACAACTCCCGGCTGTTTGATCCTGAAGACAAGGTAATTGCACATTCCGCTATTGGCAGATCCTATATCACAAACCATGTTGCAAATGCAATGTAAAATCAAGGATATACATTCTGAAAATAATAAACTGCATCACCTTTTAGCTTATTGTAGTTTACCCAAAAAGAAACAAGTAGTGGGTTACTTTTCACAATACATTGACCAGAATGGAAATGCTGCTCATGGTGCTACTTTATCCCAACAAGGATGACTGAAAACAAATGTAATGCACATCTCCCAAACTACCTCCGGTAAAAGTAATTTACACAAATCATCAAGAGTTGATATGTAAAACTGCTTCAATTATTTTCCTAATGTTGTCAAGGATACCTGGTTGTGCAAATGCCTTATACCCTATCTTATTCGTGGCCTTCTGACTACTGCATCAATCACATTTGAGCAAGGCACCCAGTCTAGCATGCAGGCATACTTTCACAAAAAAAACAATTTTGCTCTAAACAATGCTCTACAGAGAAAAGCAGTTAGTAAAACCATCAATAAATTCAAACTTCATAGCTGTACAGTTCAGTGCATCAGAACACTTACAGCTTATTCATACAGTGTACATTTTCATACCTTTCCCTCCCATTCCTACCCCAATGTTTAAAGAACACTGTTTACGAAATAAGCTGTAAAAGCATAAACTCATTTTCAGATGTTCAAATACATTTTCCTCTTAAATACAAGTTGATTTAATTCCTACCTACGTAAATACGCATAACATACTATTTATGCCCGGAGAATAGGACAGGTTTTCCTCTCCTGCTCTCCTTCAGTTGGTCTGGAAACACACCCAAGTATCAGGATTGGCATAGTTGTCTCAGTTTCACACTCTAAAATGAACTGCTCTGAAGTCTGCTAGGGCAAAATGACAGGTGTTGGAATGTGATATAACACTAAATTAGGAATTCCAGTTTTTTTCCTGCATAGTGGAGTCAGCTTTATTTCTCTGTCTGTACTATCATGCTGATTCTAGGACACTCATTTACAATTTCAGGGATTATGTTAAAGAAATCCTCTGAAGGTGTTGCAAATGCTAAAGATCTGCAATAATTATTTCTGTTCCAGTGCTCACATCTCAAACCAAATTGGAACAAAAGGATAAATTTTCTGCCAGTGTCTCCATCTAAATATTGTGCAACTTTTTAGTATTTTTGGTAGAGAGTGGTGAATGGCATAATTAAAGTTATTAGTATGTCCTTTATTAGTTTCCTCCAATTATTTCTGATAACTACATTGCATTGGGTTAGCAACTACATGACACTTGTTTGTTGTTTACATTCAGAACACAATCCATAGAAGGGAACATTGTGCAGGTAAAGAAATTCACATCTGTAAAAATTCTGCAAGTGTACGGCGTGCAATGTTTAATTTTTGTTTAAAATCACCATTAGATTATAAAAGTAAAATCAATTTAGATTTTAGATTTACTCAACAGCTAACTGCCTATCATGAATTATCTCACAATTAAATGTCTTATTTTAACCAGGATACTTCCACTGTGCAAACCATTGCATATGCAACTTGTCACAGTATTACTCAGTAAAAACTTTAATATTTTAAATCACTGAAAGAGATGGGGCAATGCATCAAAAACACTCCTGTTGCTTCTTTATCACCATATTCACTTTGAATTACTGTTTTTTTAAAAAAATTTGTCACAGTTACCATAGTTAATTACACTAAATTTTTCAGGACTTATTTGTGCAAACACAGAGGCCCTTCATCCTCTTAAATGCTCTGAAATTGCAAACCATCTCTACTTGTATGTAATTTTCTATCATTTTAGAACTCTCCAATTTCACACAAAAACTGTATGAGCTTTATTAGTTATGTCTCTCCCTCAATGACATTAGACACCCCCCCATTCATATACCCAAATTTTAGATGTTCACAAAGATGACAGAAAATTCCAAGTTTAAAGCCACCGTTGTAAAGATGCATAATATCAAAAGCGAAAGGGCACAATTCAAAGAGAACACAGAGAAAGGATAGAGTCATTAACAGTGCATGTGAAAATGTGCCTTCTTTTTTTCAGTTACATTTTAATCTAGATTGAAACCTTGTCGTTCTTAAAATATCACTTTTACAGAGAAATCAAGGAATTTCTTTAGATAAAACATCAAGGCTAACCCATGTTGTTTGGAAAAAATGTCAGGATTGTGGAAGTATATTGTTTGTGCAATAAATGTTTTTAACTGCACATAGAATTTTCTGTTTGTTGTTGAAAGCATTCAGAAAGGTGGCAAAAAAATTGCATTTCTCCCTTGTTTTTACTGCTCTAAAGATTAGGTGACAGTTAAACTTGATGACTCTCAGGCACTTCAAATGCAAGTTTGAGTAGCAAACATTAGTAGGCTTTATGACTTGGAGTCAAAACCAGAATATTACAAACACTACTGGAAAATAAGAACCAAATCTGGTTTAATTTTTTGGTACTGTTTATACTTTCTCCTGGAGATTAATTCCCTTGTCCCTCTAGTCCAGGCACACCAAAGTCAAAGTGATGCATTTATGTCTTTAGTTGTCAAGAAATGGTATGCAAAAATATTTGAGATATTTAGTCAATGTTTAACTGCATGAAGTAAGTCCTTATTTTATTCCTTAATGCAGCTGAAATGTTTCCAAGAATTGTTAATATTTATTGAAAAGCAGGAGCTGGCGATTATTATTTGAAAGCAACGCCTGGAATTTGAGATATTTTCCAAAATAGATGTTGTTTAAAGATTGCAGTAAATCATATACTTTATAGAAGTAAATATTCACAATCCATCTTAAAAAGACAATTACTTCGAGGAAACATTGGTGCAAATCTTCCAACTCCTTTAAAACTGCAATAATTTTCAAGTTAATTGAATTATATATAATTCAATACATCTGCAAAAACAACTAGCTTCTGAAAATCAGAATAAAAACAGAAAATGCTACATGCAAGAAAAAATAGATCTAAAATGGTATCTTTGTTTATCTCGCTCCATGGATTATATGTGTCCTGCCAAGCACCTTCACCACTTTCTCTCTATATGTTGAGTAAATGCAGTTCTCCCAGAAGGAATTAATTAAATAAAACATAGCTGTTCTGCAGACACATATCATTATGGTCTTCATGTACAGATCACTGCAGTCAGAACCTGTCTTTTACTGCTTTAAGTACTCACAGATCAACAAACTACATCAGAGCTTTCTTGGATAGCAATTGTGCACAGAGTGCCTAACACCATATTTGCGTTAATATGTAAGCATTTGTGAGATACACATACAGCTTATTGTGGAGCATGCAACCAAAGTGAGTCCTGCATACAGAAATACTTCTATTACATTTAGAGACCTGGTTTTCTTCAGCATCTCAAGCCAATTTCTTTGGGCAATAGGTCAAGATTCAGCAAACATAAACAAATCCTATGGCCAAATATGTTCTGAAAATCTGGTTACTTCAATCTCAATGTAATAATTATTTTTAATACAACATTGTCATTTTTAAAAGTTGATATATTTAATCCATTAATGTGGTTAGTATGCAGTTCATCCCACATACTAATTGCCACTTAATGGAGCCATTTTACTTGATTTTTTATTATGCAATAGCTAGATAAGATGATGGCTTTTAAGTATTTACAACAGTAATGATGATAAAAGCTTATATTTGAACTATTTTTGAATCCCGAATTTAGTTTCAAATTACTGCATTGTAATCCTAGTTTGTTTAAAATGTCATAACTTTGTGCTTGCTGACATTTATACTCCAAGAGTCACACAATCAGTAATGTGCACTCAAACTCACCAATTACTGAAACTCAAAAAGCATAATATGATGCTAATGTGTTAATCGTACTGGAATCTATAATTCATAAATACAGACACTATCTTTTTACAACAGAGGCTCAATGACCGTCTTTGGAGTTGGCTTCTTATATATCTGAAATAATCCAGTCCCTCTCTCTATAATCACACATTTTGTGGATATTAAGTATTTAACAGATAATGATATTTCAGCATACAAACATCAAATTTGAGATTCTGAATTATGTAAAATGATTTTTAAATTATTAGCTTTGAGATACTGTGTGTGTGTATATATGGCACCTTGTGGACCATCTGTTAAATCAACTGGTTACTGTGCAGATAAGCATTTCACATTTCAGCATAATGCACAATAATAAACAGGGTAAAATATTGGAGAAAATAGTTTAAATGGGACAACTAGTTTATGTTCATTTTAAACTGTAATGCTGGTAGAAGTATTGGGAAGCAAAATTAAAATGATTGAAAACACGGGCTTCATACCACATATCAATTTAGTTGCTCGTGAAGCAAAAGGATATTGTCAAAGAATGAGACTACAAAACCTATTTATTTCCCTGATATTTCCATGTTATGCCTAAGGTTGTTTGTATGGAGCTACAAATTAATCAATTGAGTTGATAAAAATTACGAAGTTATTGATCTCATAACTGAATCATTAAGATGCTCTCACTTTAAAACAAAGGGGAACTTCTTCCAAGCAACTTGTTTTCCCATCATATCTAGTCTCATATCCTCAACATAACCTCCTTTATCCATTAATTTGCCTGGTAGACAACATCATATTCCAAACTCCGAAACCTATTCAGATTATCAGATGATGAACCATGTAACTTTTCACACTGGCAATTAAGTTCTTTAATTTTCTGCAAGAATTTATAACCTCAATATTTTAGCCCTACAATTCAAGAATGTTCTTTTTAATGAGAGTGTAAGAATCAAAATTGCAGCTTGTATTATATTTGGTGTGTGCTGTAATTTTTCCCTATCATCCTTATTTTGTTTTGAAGCCAACTGAAATACAGGTTTGTAAGTAACTACATGCTCCAGTATACTAAATGACAGATTTGTTAATTAGCACATCAGTTTAAACTGTTACCACAGAAATTACTGAAAAATGTTCTGTATAGGCAGATTTTATCAAGTAGCACTGCTAATATAGCAAACAGAAAACAAGGAACATGAAAATCACCTAATCTAAGGAAAGGAAAATAACATAGAAGGGCAGTTCATTGTATAGAGGTAAGAGATTGATTCAAAATGCAGAAATTCAACCATGCCAACATAGGGAGATGTCAAGTAGAGGCAATGCACTTCCCAACTTGAACTGATGAAGGCTTTCCCCCACAACATTAACTGTTATCTGCCTTTAAGACATTAACCAACTACCTTCTTATTGCAAGGCAATGTCTTTTAATCAATCATCCTATTGTGTTACTGATTTAAGTTTAAAGGTCGTGGTTAACAAACACTTCCACCAACCCCAATGGCATCAAGACACGATAACCCACCTGGAGTGGGCTGATGGTTGTAATCGATCAGGTTTATGCACAAATTCAGACTTAATAGTTAATACGCAAGGAAAAAAATTACATCACATCCCTTTAGATAATTCTTTATCCTTTTCATCCAGCTGAGCTAGGAAAGCACTTCTGTTTATACCTGTTAGTAGAGCTTCCTCATTTCACTCACTCAATATTTTAATTTCAGTATTTATGAGATTGTTCATGTTGTAGCCTGGCTCAGGCAGTACAGTGTGCATGGACCTGGAAACAGTAGTGTCAGTGTCCCTGACCTCCACTATTTCAGGGTCACTCTCGCTGGAGCTCGATCCCACACTCATGGTGAATACACTCTCCGGGATGGAGCTAGCAGGAGCCCCCACCTCTGGCTCACTTGTTTCACTAGCACTAGAAACTACAGAAAGAAGTGACATTTTCCTGGTTAGTCTGCTTGGCAGTAGCGACAAGGCATAGTCCGCTATGATACTACTTACATCCAAATTGCAAGCTTTGTCAAAGGCTTTGAATCCTACATTTGCATTGGCTTCACACACTACAAATGAACCATCATCTTTTCTGAGCAGATCAATACCGCAAATGTCCATGCCCAAAATATTGGAAACCTGGATTGCCAACTGCTTGCCCTGCTCACTCAACTGGTACAGCACACCAACACCTCCTGTCAAACAAAAAAAAAAATCAGTTCAGAACTCAAGGAAATGATCATTATTTACAGTATTAACAAAGAGAAAGACTATTTGTATGTGGTTACTCATGAAATGATTGTTTTCTACATGAAGCCTCTAACTGATTCTGTGCTGCAAAATTAAAATTCAGATTTCTAGTCCAAGATCATTTTAATTTGGGCTTATCCAGAGGCAGTGTGTGAGTCTCAGATTGTTCAAGGTTGATATAGCTGGTGATGGTAATGGGACAAGCTCCCACTATCTATTAAGTGCTCACAAAGGCATATGCCTCAAATAGCCTCTGACAAACAAGTCCAGCTCCTGGCCTTCATGTATGGTTTAACTACTAAGCCTGGTGAAATCATTCTACTGACAGCAGAAGGGGCAAAGGTGAGTTACTAGCACCCTAAAACCAGTAACTTCAGCCAGATGGGGCTTCTCAGTTGTGGTTGGAAGATCTCAAAGCTCCGCTGCCTTGTGGCTATACTCACTCATGGGGAGGGCTTTGAGAATAAACCCTAAGGGAAAAATCTGGAGCTGAGTCCCTAAGGCAGCCCTACATTGAGTTCAACACTGACTGACAACTCCTGCAATGCTGCTGGTGCCAAACTGTATCGATCTCTGCTGTTCCTTTGGATTCATCACATCTGATGTGTGGAGAGGGAGAGCTTGCTACATGGGCAGAAGCTTTTTCTCCATATTGTACTGACCGGGCTCGCACATCTAGATAGCTAGGACACAACAACCATGGTTGACCTTGACGGTGGCCTCACAGGGTCTCAGATAATAAACTTAATCAGCATACAGTATATCAATTCTACAAATCTTGGATTAAAGTCATTAGTCATTCCCATTACCAAATGCCAATGCTTACATTTTCTGCTCACTTAAATAAATCATTTTTGACGGCAGGAAGTAACAAGGGATCAAATATCATGTTGGCTTTTGCTGCAAGTCAATTTGAATACAACATGGTGACACCTTTACATGTGGTCCTGATACGATCATACTGAAATACTGTAAACAGCTCTGGTCTCCCTACACAAGGAATGATGCACTTGTGACAAAGCAAGCACAAGATTTTTTGGTTTGATTTCCGGGGCAAAGGTTTGTGTTAAGAGGAGAGGTTAAATAAAATGTGCCTCTATTCCGTGGAGTCAGCAAAAAAAAGATCTTATTAAAATATGAAAAATTCCATGGAGCCCAGACTGGGTAGATACAGGTATGATAGTTCTCATGGTTGGAATGCCAAGAACCCATGGGCCATTCAAGACAGATAAGAAATTTCATCATTGAGCGTAGAAAATGTTTATAATTCTTTATCCAAAAAGGTTGTAAAACCTGATTCGTGGAGGACACTCAAGGCAAAGACAGGTAGATTTCTGGATATTGAAGGCTTAAGAGATATGGTAAATAGTGTTGCTGAAGTAAAATATCAGCTATGATCTTATTGCTTGGTGGTGCAAGTACAAGCCAAATAGCTAATTCGTGCATCTATTTATCTCTGGTTTTTCTTCACCCAATCATTCAAACAAAAATACAAACCATTCTCAAATTGGGAAATATTATAAAGGACAATTTAATCACTAATCTCTTGGTTACCTCACAAAAGTCAAATTGGGCCATATTCTAAAACCACTATGGACCTCCTCATGCAGCTACTCCCACAGTGCTGCAAAACAGTGAATTTCAGAATATTTTTTTAAATGGCAATATGTCAAAGGCAGCATTAATGTAAGATTTACAAATGAAGACATGGAGACATTGAGCTCATTGTTTTACAGTTCTGTCCTTCTTAAAAGTCAAGAGGAGAGGCTGCTGATATAACCAAATTTCTGTCATAGTATATGCCCTTTCAAGTTCAAGTTTAATTGTCATTCAACCATACATGAATATAGCCAAATAAAACAGCTTTACTCTGGGGCCAAGGTGCAAAACACAGTACCAATAGTCACACACAGCACAAGGCACATACAAGATATCAATAAATACAGTCACACAAAAAATAGTCCAAGACCCTGAGTCCATGAATGTTGCAGAAATCTGCAGTTGACCACAATGCAGCTTGTCTTTTGCCGAGTGAACACCGGGGGACAGCACCGACTCCAGCTTGTACGCCGCGCCACACCACCTCCGGTGAAGTGCAGCAACTCTGACGCCTCTCTCCTGGGCGGCTCTCCTACCACCAAGGCCACGCAGCTTCCCCGATGTCCGCCAATAACTCAGTGAATTGGATTTGCAGCATTCCACATTAACAATGTCCAACAGAGTCTTGCGATCACAAGAAAAGATGGTGCATAAGGTGTTTATCATGTTTACCAACAGGGACAAAAGAAAAACTAACTGTTGCCTTGACATGGCTGAGCTTGTTGAGTGCTGTTATGGCCACACCCATCCAGACAAATGGGTTCTTCAACCTCACTTGAACCTTTTAAATACAGAAACTCACTGATTACCAGGCAAGCTATTCATTACCACGTCAATAGTTTCAAGTCTATGTTTGTTCAATCAAACTGTGGTCACTGATGCTCCTTAAGATATTGATGATTGTGCTATTAAAGTTCAATGGAAGTTGGTTTTGCCTGTTCTTGCTAGAGGTGGTCATTATCCTGAAGTTGCAATATGGACATTACCAAAACATACCAGTAGAACCACTGATTTCGTCCATAGCCTGTTTGATCACCAGAGTTCTGAATGGAGCTCAACACAAACTATGAGCAAACACAGGACCTCCCTGCATTACAAACAGCTGACTTTTGGACACCTTGTGCATACAAATGAGCATTTTGGAGATCAGCAGGAAGGATGGGGATGAATTTTCTGGGCACTGCGCCAGGAACAGGGCATTTTAAATCTGCTTTCTCTCCCTCAGCCACAACAATCAGGGGATAGGGTCAAGCTGAACAGACCAACTCGCACACTCTGAGGCTGGTGGCTACTCTTCCCATACCTTCTGTTTTATTGTCACAAATACATCTGTGATCCTCTTTCACATGTTTTGTTCACTTCGAACTCTCAAACAGTTTTAATTATGAACATTTTTCAGGAATGAAATCTTATTGTGACCTGGAGTTTTCCTATAACTCTACTCCTGACCAGAAGCTGTTGAGTTTGTAATGAACAGTAATGAATAAGCTAATATTGCCAGCAGAAAATTAGCAACATCTGTAGGCTTAATTACAATCTTCAAATTGTAATTAATTTGTTTTCACAATATAACAACTGGATGATTTTCCCTCTGCCCCTTAGTGTTAACTCTGTACATTTGATCCAGTTCTGGCTTTCAATGATAATAGAGACAAACTGTTGAAATTCATTAAAAGTATCTAGCAGCAAAATCAAAAAATACATTTGAAGGGAAATTAAATTATCCAGATTCTATTATTTTATAAATGTGCACTTCAAACTACAGTTATTTAAAAATATTTTAGTTTGGGAATAGGGGTAAATTTGCAAGTTGCTTTTGCTCAAGGTGTGAGATGTTAATGTTGAGGCAGAATTCCTACTAAATCTAGTCTCATCAAGAAGAGCTCTTAGATCAGGCACAGTTGGAAGATGATTAAACTTCAATCACTAAACCCACATTAACACATCAATTACAGAACATTTTCACATTGTCAATGGATTCACTGCTACTGCTACAATGCAGGACACTAACATGACACAGAATGCTGGAGGAACTCAGCAGGCCAGGTAGCATCAATGCAAAAGAGTAATCAGTCAGTGTTTAGGGCCAAGACCCTTCATCAAGACTGGAAAAAAGAGAAATGGGAAGTCAGAGTAAGAAGTTG
This sequence comes from Mobula birostris, assembly GCF_030028105.1. NCBI lineage: Eukaryota > Metazoa > Chordata > Chondrichthyes > Myliobatiformes > Myliobatidae > Mobula > Mobula birostris. Next base: position 25,371,993 of record NC_092396.1, read on the forward strand.
GGGGGATAGGAGGAAGAAATACAAGGTCAAACAGTCCTTCCAGGTGAGGCGACACTTCACCTGTGAGTCGGCTGGGGTGATATACTGCGTCCGGTGCTCCCGATGTGGCCTTCTATATATTGGCAAGACCCGACGCAGACTGGGAGACCGCTTTGCTGAACACCTACGCTCTGTCCGCCAGAGAAAGCAGGATCTCCCAGTGGCCACACATTTTAAATCCACATCCCATTCCCATTCTGACATGTCTATCCTCGGCCTCCCCTACTATAAAGATGAAGCCACACAGGTTGGAGGAACAACACCTTATATTCCGTCTGGGTAGCCTCCAACCTGATGGCATGAACATTGACTTCTCTAACTTCCGCTAATGACCCACCTCCCCCTCGTACTCCATCTGTTATTTATTTTTATACACACATTCTTTCTCTCACTCTTTTTCTCCCTGTCCCTCTGACTATACCCCTTGCCCATCCTCTGGGTTCCCCCTCCCCCTTGTCTTTCTTCCTGGACCTCCTGTCCCATGATCCTCTCGTATCCCCTTTGCCAATCACCTGTCCAGCTCTTGGCTCCATCCCTCCCCCTCCTGTCTTCTCCTATCATTTTGGATCTCCCCCTCCCCCTCCCACTTTCAAATCTCTTACTAACTCTTCCTTCAGTTAGTCCTGACGAAGGGTCTCGGCCTGAAACGTCGACTGTACCTCTTCCTAGAGATGCTGCCTGGCCTGCTGCGTTCACCAGCAAATTTGATGTGTGTTGCAGAAATACAAGGTGTTAGGTGGTAGATGATAGGTGAAACCAGGAGGGGGGAGGGGTGAAGTAAAGAGCTGGGAAGGCGATTAGTGGAAGAGATAAAGGGCTGGAGAAGGAGGAATCTGCCAGGGCCAACAGCTGACCACCATCAAGCACATCTTTCCCTCCCCCCCACAACTTTCTGCCTTCCGCAGTACCTTTATGCAACTCCCTTGTCTATACGTCTCTCCACACCAATCTCCCTCCTGGCAATTATCCTTCCAAGCGGAACAAGTGTTACACCTACACCTGCACCTCTTCCCTCACTAACAGCCAGGGCCCCAAACAGTCCTTCTAGGTGAGGTGACACTTCACCTCTCAGTCTGTTGGGGTCATCTACTGTATGCAGTGCTCCTGGTGTGGCCTCCTGCATATCGGTCAGACCCATTGTAGATTGGGAGACTGCTTCACCAAGCACCCACACTCCGTCTATCAGACAAAGTGGGATCTTCCAGTGGCAACACATTTCAATTCTACTTCTCATTCCGACATGTCAGTCATGGCCTCCACTCAGGTTGGAGGAGCACCCACCTCCTCTCCCCCCACCCCACCAATCCCCATCCCCTTTTCCCTCTCTCACCTTATTTCCTTGCCTATCCAAAGCCTCCCTCTGGTGCTCCTTCCCCCCCCCCCCCAACTTCTATCTTCTATGACATTCTGTCTTTTTCACCAATCAACTTCCCAGCTTTTTATTTCATCCCTCCCTCTTCAGGGTTCACTTAGCACCTAGTTTCTCTCTCCCCCTCTCCCTATCTTCTTAAAGCTACTCCTCAGTTTTTTTCCCCCTCTCCAGTCCTGCCGAAGGGTCTCGGCCCAAAATATCGACTGTTTACTCTTTTCCATAGATATTGCCTGGCCTGCCAAGTTCTTTCAGCATCCTGTGTATGTTGCTTGGATTTCCATCATCTGCAGATTTTTGTTTGTTTGTCACTGCTAACATGTAGTATTTTTACAGTGGGCAATCAGTTTGATGAGCTGCATCCCAGCAATTTCAGCTTACCATGGATGTAGACCCAATTCTGCCTTTGCCTCTCGACCCAAAAGCCAAGATAAAGATAAGGGCAAGAATCTCTGCTCTCTTCTCCTCCCAGCCATTCCCCCACACTATCACTTTAGCTCTGTGAAAACAGTGATTACAAATCAAGTCCGATTTAATTTTCCCATCTTAACTCACATCAAAACTGGGAATTAAAAGTTTGTATAAATAATTCCCTACTGACTTTATCAACAGAGATTCTGGAGGAGCCACAAGTTTTCAAGTAAGACTTCTAAGTGCAAAATCTCACCTAGTGAACAATTGCTTTGCATTCTTCCATCGGTGGAGCAGCGCAACATCGCACCAATTACACGGCCTCCCACCATCACTACACGGATATCCTTCCCATGGGATTCCTTTACATATTTCTGGAAAAGGTATGGAGCATCATGTCGTATTAGGTGAGATAAATCTGATAAATGATGCTTGTCTCGTGCCAGGAATACTGCTTTACCTGAAGGGAATGACAAACAAGTAAAGCTCTGTTTACATTCTGTTCCACTATGTAACAATACACAATTTCTGTCAGAACCATAAAGAATAAGCTTTATTTTTTTTTCTTAAAAGGGGCACTAGCATTTACTATAAGCAAACTATGCTCATGATCCAAATAAGCTGCACATTAATGGAGTGGAAAAAAACTTCCCTGTTCTGGGTTTTTCACGTATACCCTTATGGGCATTTTGAGTGCAGTCATTGACTGCATGCACGCTTTGAAATGGAGCATAAAGCTACACCTGTGCGAATCCCTACAGCGTCTGGTGATTCTGTGATCTCAGTCTCTATAGAATTTCTAACATCAGCTTCCAAGAGGGTGAACCTTCACAAGGCGTCAGGCCCTGATGGTGTACCATCTGGCAGGGGTGTTCAAGGAGATCTTCAATCTCTCATTGCTGCAGTTGGAGGTTCCCATCCACTTCAAAAGTACAACAATCATACCTATGCCCAAGAGCAGGGTGAGTTGCCTCAATGACCATTGCCCAGTTGCACTCACATCTACTGTGACGAAGTACACTGAGAGGTTGGGGATGGCTAGAATCAACTCCTGCCAAAGCAAGGACCTGGACTTGATGCAATTTGCCTATCACCACAATAGGTCTACAGTGGATGCAAACTGCAGCTAAGTTGGTGAGCAGATTCTGAGTATCGTGCACAGTTCTGGTCACTTACATACAGTAAAGATATCAATAAGACTGAAGGGGTATAGAGAAAATTTACAAAGATTTTGCTGAACTTGAGAACCAGAGTTATATAAGATTGTTGAATAGGTTAGGACTGTATTCCCTGGAGCGTCAGATATTAAGGAGAGATTTGCTAGACGTATACAAAATTTATGAAGGGTATAGATAGGGTAAAAGGCTTTTTCTATCAAGGTTGTGTGAGACTAGAACTAGAGGACATGGTTTAAGGATGAAAGATAAAGTGTTTAAAGGGAACACGAGGAAAAACTTCGTCAGTGAGTAACACTCACATCTACCATGGTGAAGTGCTTTGAGCGGTTGGTCTTAGCTAGAATCAACTCCTGCCTCAGCAAGGGCCTGGACCAGCTGCAATTTAACAATTGCCACAATAGATCTACATGTATGCAATCTTACCGGCTATCCACTCAGTCTTGAGTATAGCTATAACTATTATCACCTCGATAATAGTTATAGCTATATTAGACTGCTGACTACATCTCAGCATTCAACACAATCATACCCTCAGTTGTAATCAACAAGCTCCAAAACCTGGGTCTTTATACCTTCCTCCGAAACTGGATTCTTGATTTCCTCACTGGGAGACCAGTCAGTGCAGATCAGAAATAACATCTACTCCATGCTGACAATTAACACTGGTGCATTTGAAGGCTGTGTGCTTAGCCCACCGCTCTATTCTCTCTACACTCACAATTGTGTGGCTAGGCACAGCTGAAACACCATCTATAAATTTGTCAACGACACAACTACTGCTGGCAGAGTTTCAGATGGTCCAAAGCAAGCATACAGAAATAAGATAGATCAGCTGGGTGAGTGGTGTCACAATGACAACCTTGCACTCAATATCACTAAGACCAAAGAACTGATTGTTGACTTCAGGAAGGGAAAGGCGAGTGAATTCACACAGAGGGAAAGGTTGAGCAGTTTCAAGTTCCTGGACGTCAGCATCTCTGAAGATCTATCCTGGGCCCAACAGATTGATGCATTTACAAAGAAAGCACGACAGCGGCTATACTTCAATGTGAGTTTAAGGAGTTGGTATGTCATCAAAAACACTCGTAAACTTCTACCGATGTACCATGGAAAGCATTCTAACTGGCTGCATCGCCATCTGGTATGGAGGGACCACTGCACAGGACTGGTAAAAGTTGCAGAAAGTCATATATGCCAGTGATATTAAACCTGATTCTGATTTCCATGGAATACCAGCAATGCTGTCAAATACTAGTTTATAAAATACCATCTGTTCTTGAAATCAAAGCAGGTAAAGTCTTCATGAATAAAGTGACCTTGGTGACCTCCCTGATACAAGACCACGCAATATGCAGCTATTTTAAAATGCCCTGTAGACAGTCAGTGACCCTGACCTTCAATGACAACAGTTCAGACATGAGAGTGTGCCTGGAGGTCACATATCCTAGGTGGTGACAGCTTTGAAAACCCAGGGCAATGAACAGGGATCAAAGTTGGATATTGTGCCTATGAAGCTTTTCACCTACGGGCTTGTCCTTGCCTCTAACTTAGAGGCCTCTATCCTAGACAGATGTTATGTTAGCATAATATTACTTCCAGTGTTGCAAGCATTATCCACACTGTTAAATATCAGAGAAAACACTTAACTGAAGCTAATTCTGGACTTTGGAAGATGTATGAGAAGTTTGTAGTCAGTTAAAAAGTTCCCCAATGTAAAGTGAATGTCCCTTTAAATACTAAAAATAGCAGCAAACTAACTGTGGGAGTGAGGCCTTTTATATTGGGAAAAGGCATTGTACAAAGGAAGGGGTCATTTGATGTGCACCTTTTGGTGGGAGTACTAAACTGCACTATCAACTGTACTAAAATAAACCCAACATGCAGGTGCCTTAGGCAATTTTGCAGTTGATAGAATTTCACCTGGTACTATTTGCTGGAGATCTACTCCAACTAAAATTGAGTCTACACAAATTGCATTTATAAAATGGCCAAGATGCAATCCAGTTGTGGATTCTTGGCAGAATACATATATGCTGGGGCAGATAGGACACTTCAACAATTCAGCCTTCACTCAAAATCCAATCTCCTATATTTAATCTCCTTCATCCTTTTTGGCTTTTGTCCTTAAGAAAAGTGATTAACAAAAAGATAAAACTAAATTTAAACATACGTTTTTACTGCCTACACACTCAACAGCAAAATGAAAATTGTATGTACCTCGATGACCTCGTGTGTTTTTAACAACTACCGGATAACCCAAAGGTTCAGCTTCATCAATCATTTTTGCAAAATTTTCATGACCACCTGTTGTAAAATGATAGAAATTATGGGTTATTGTATAAGCAAGAACATGACTGCAGATTCATTAATCCCCAATTTCTCTTTCCAGTTGTTTGTGTAAAGGAGAATATTCCCCACTCCATTCTTTTCGCTCAATTTACCCAAGATGAACAAAATGATAAATCCACCTTAAATGGAAACTATATTAGTCTTTTGCTAGCTCTACTTCATTTGACCTAACACACCTACCATCTTCTTAATCAGGTCCAGTATTCTGGTCCCAACTGCTTCCACTTTTATTCTTTGCAAAGAGATGTAAACAGCAGGAATATTGGTTTAAAGTCTATTGGGCATACAGTTTTCATAACAAAAAGGAGGTAACTAAGAATGGCAAGAAAACACATTTATAAATTTAATCTAGTTTCCATAGTCCTCTAAATTTAGAATAATAAGGGTGACATCTATTGCAGATACTAGAGTCACAGCATTACATTACAGAGAATGTCTCTGTGCCAAAGAGTTTTAATTGTTTATCTATTAAATTCAAACAAAGTAAAATATTGCTTAAAAACTTGCAGAATAGTCAAACTGATCCATTTATACCTACCATAAGAGAAAGTGTCAGGTAATGGTATTCCATGACCAGCTAGTTCCTGGAATGTCCAGAACTTGTTAACACAGTGCAATATGGCCTGAGGGCGATTGGCTAAGCGACAGCCCATCTTTTCAAGGTGGCGCAATAATGTTATATCACTGTCATTCTGTACTGAAGGAGTGGGAACTCTTACCACCACCACCTGAGGGTAGCTGGTTATCAGCTCCTGTTTGATACGCAGTCCTGTAAAGATCAACAGAAAATAACCATCAATAGCACTCCACAAGCACTTAGTTACAGTATAATTTCATTCTATTAAAAGATAACTGCGGAAGTTTCTGTCACAAGAACATGAGTATATTTTGCATAGTTTTCAAATATATCACTTACCCAATTCCAAGTAGGTACTGCAAAACAGGGTTAATAGCAAATAGGCACAGAGAATCTTTGGGTTATGCAAGGATTGTCCAATTCCGAGAACTGTCCATAATCTGATTTTTCCCACAATTCAGAAATGAATCATAAACCCCAGTATTGTTCGGAATATACTTCCTACAGTTCATTCACTCCATCAACCATCTTATGTTAACCTTAATATTACCCATAATTAATTGAACATATACTGTATCCTATCAACGAAGAGCATGAAGCAGTTTAATATTATCTGTTAGTCTTCTATAAAAATTTATGTAGGAAGTTGCAAGTTGCAAGATTTCTGTAAGTCTGGTCTTTTGTAACCCAGGGAAACCCAGTACAAGGAGCTTGCATGTCTAAGCTATCTCTCTGGCACTCAACTCATTATTTCAGCACATCATAACTGGAGTAGATTAGTAAAAGGTTCTACAGAACCCATCACCTGTGAAAAGAACTTTGACAAACTAATAAAGCAAGGAAACACAGCTATTTTAAGTTGTAACAGAAGTATCTTCAGGAAGATACATACACAGATTGCACTGCAAATTTCCCTTCATTAAAATTTTGTAAATGAACACCACACTTGATTAAACGGAAAGGCATTGGTTAGATATATTGCAGCATTAAAAAGAGAAAATGCAATACAGAACTGAAAGATCTAGAACACAGCACATAGACCAGTACACACAGGAACGGGTGCTTCAGCACACAATGTTCTGCTGACCCAACTAAATTAGTAATCAAATGGCCAACTGAACTAATCTCTTGTGCATACACAATGCCCATATCCTTCCATCTTCCTCATATCATGTGCCTACCTAAACATCTCTTAGAAGTCCCTAATTTATCTGCTTCTACCATCACCCCAGGACATGCATACCAGGCACCCACCACTGTGTAAAAATCTTGCTCCTCACATCTCCTTCAAAATTACCCCCTCTCCTTAGATGCATGCCTCTGATGTTAAATATTTCAACCATGGGAAAAAGATACTATCAGTCTACTCCATCTATGCCTCTCAATTTAATAAACCTAATCAGATTCCCCCTCAACCACCACCTCTCCAGAGAATATAAACCAAGTTTGTCCAACCTCTCCTTGCAGCACATGCCCTCTAATCCAAGCAGCAGCCTGGTAAACCTCTTCTGCACCCACTCCAAAGCTTTAACATCGTTCCTGTAAGGTGGCAATCAAAACTGTATGCAATACTCCAGATGTGGCCTAATTTGAGTTTTATAAAGCAGCAATATAACTTCCTAACTTTTGAACTCAGTACCTTGACTAATTACAGCAAGTATGCCGTAAGTCTTCTTAACCACCTTGTCAACCTGTCTTAACTACCTTTAGGGAGCTATGAACTTGGATTGCAAGACCTCTCTGCTCATCAATATGTTAAAGGTCTTGCCCTTAACAGTGTACTGTCTCTTTACATTTGACCTACCAAGGTGCAACATTTGTCTGGTTTAAGCTCCATTTGCCATTTCTCTACCCATATCTGCCAATGATCTATAGTCTGCTGTATTCTTTGCCAATCTTCTATGCTATCCACAACACCACTAATCTTTATGTCTTCTGAAAACTTACTAACCCACCGATCTACATTTTCATCCAGGTCGTTTATATATATTACAAACAACAGAGGTCACAGTACAGATACCTGCAGAACACCACTAATCACAAACCTTCAGCTCAAATAAGTCCCTTTGATCACTACTCTCTGTCTTCTATGGGCAATCCAGTTCTGAATCCAAATGGCCAATTCACCATGGATCCCATGTATCTTAATCTTTTGGAGGAAGAATCTAGTTACTTTTAAGGATCAAATTACTTTTCATGTAGAAAAGCTCTAATGCTGATTCTCTGCCAGGGAGCAACATGGTTCACAGATTATGCACATAATTGTAAGAGTAGTTACTTCTAAAATGGTTTTGAAAAGGCTGTGGAAAAATTATTCCTGAGTCAAAGTTTAAAGTTCAAAATAAATTTATATCAAAATACATTTATGTTACCATATACTACCTTGAGATTCATTTTTTGCAAATAATTACAGGAAAAAATACAAAAGAATTTTAGGAAAAACTATACACAAACATCCAATGTGAAAAAGGCAGCAAACTATGCAAATAAAAACACAGAACTTGAGTTGAAGTGTTCTTAAAAGTGATCTGTAGGTCACAGAATCACTTCATAGTGGTGAATGAAGTTATCCATGCTGGTTCAGTAGCCTAATGGTTGTAGGATATTAACAGTTCCTGAACCTTTCGGTGTGGGACCTAAAGCTACTGAAACTCCTGCCTAACAGTAGTAGCGAGAAGAGGGCATGGCCTAGATGGTGGGGCTCTTTGATGATGGATGCTACTTTCTAGAGGTAATGGTCCACGTAAATGTACAAAATGGTGGGGATGGCTTTGCCACCACTTTCTGTAGCCTTTTCTGTTCCCCGGCTTTAATGTTTCCATACCAGGCCGTGATACAACTAGGATACACATAACTGTGCATCCATAGAAATTTGTCAAAGTTTTTAGCAGCCTGCCAAATCTACACAAACTTCTGAAAAAGTAAAGGCTGTGTGAAGCCAACTTTGTGATGACACTTCTGTGCTAGTCACAGGACAGATTCTCTGATAAACTGTATTGACATCAAGGAATTTAAAGCTACTGATCCCTCTCCACCTTCGTCCACCTAATGAAGGCTGGCTCCAGGACCTTCAGTTTCTTTCTCCTGTAGTCATGATCAGCTCTATGCCTTTGCTGACACTGAGTGAGAGATTATTGTTGTAGCACCACACAAGATTTTTAATCCTCTTCCTATATGCCCTTGATTTGGCCAACAGTGGTGTCATCAGCAAAGTTAAATTCAGCACTGGAGCTGTACTTAATCACACAATCATAAGTATAAGGTGGGTACAGCAGGGCAAGCAATTCAAGGATCCATCATGAATATTTTCATGTCACAATGTGGATTTTGTTAACCTGCTAGTTTCTCCACTGTAATATAACTACCAGTTCTAATAGTTGTATTTCCCCAGTAACCCGCAACACCACCACTTTCTCATTTCCTGTCAGTGCCCTTATGTACAGACAAGTCTGTATCTAGTGTCACTGTATGTACATACAATCAATGTATATAAGCTACTTCATGCATTTTTAAATTGTTGTGGTCTTTCATCTTACTGTGTTCTTTTGCTGCATTGATTAAGAGTAACAATTTTGTTCTTTATACCTGTATAGTGGAAATGATATTAAACCATTTTGAACTGAAAGTAATAAATATGAACAGAATTTACCATGACAAAGGGCAGCCTATCAAATAATCAATTTAAAGGTCTTGTCACCCTTTAATAATTGCACCAACACGCCAAAAGCATTTTGAATATTTGCTTCCCCTTTGAAAATTAGAAAACTTAACCAAATGCAATTTAAACCTATTATATGCAATGCTTTCAGATGATGATATGGATTTTATACCCAGGAAAATTTTAACATATCAGTTGGTCAATTTGAAACACTTAGGTCTCTATGGCTTTATATCTTTAAGAACTTGTAGAAAGCTCAATATGCCCATTTTTTGGCTGTCTCCTTCAACCAGAATAAGACAGTTTTAGAAGTTGAGCAAAGTTTACTGATTACTGAATCAGCCTGATAAGCGTTTGCTGTAATCAGCATTGTTATGATTCATGACAATAGAAATTATTTCTTCCATAGAAATTCCTCAATAGTACACCCTTCGATAAACATTATTCTTCCCTCAGCAACAGTCCAGATAAAACTATAATGGTTAGCATCCTAAAATATTCACATATTTGTTACACAATTTTGGATGAATGATTTACAATATCAAACCACCATTTTTAATATTGATTAAGCAGTAGTTTGGCTTTTAGAAACCAAGTTTGAAACAAATAGAGACATACCTAACAGGATTATAAATTCACAACTGAAGTACATTTGGGGTTTTGGAGATATTTAAAAATGTAAATGGCAGTCACAATACACACACATATATTACATATATTAGTTAAAAGGGTATTAAGAAAAACAAATTACCGTGTAACTAATTTAAATGAAGTACAGACCAAATTAGAAGACCATCAATACCTCCACAATACTACAAAACTGTGTTAGTTCCTAATAATTAACGACTGAGGAATTAATCCAATGTACACTGCCACGTTCTTTTGATTGTCTGTAAATGGAAAAAAAAAGTCAATGCAGACACCTAGTTCAGATAATGGACTGGCTTCATACAATGCTTTTGATGATTGTATCTGCCAAATCTTCATTTTTATTGTAACATTCAAGACAATTGTCAATATCTTCGCAATTCCTAACTTGAAGTAGTGGAAGTTTCATTTTCACTCCTAGATGTTTCTGGCATCTCCAAGCCTGAAAGCTTGAAAATGCAGTGAGTAAAACAGTTCTGAATTGTCCGTTTGCTTACTTCAGTGATATCTGTGACAAAAATCACTGTTTTAAAAAAAAAAGACACAACCAATGCTATTAAAAACCGTTTGCTCCAAGTATGGTGTAGTGCAGGGGTAGGCAACCTACGGCACACAGGCCGGATCTGGCCCACGAGCAAATATTGGGATACTATGCTTATCTGGCCCACGAGCGATTTTTCCTTATTCTGAGTGTTTCACACGACTACACTGATGGACATGCATGGTGTCTTGTTACACTGGCCCTAGGTTCCGTTTTATTCCAAACCAAACACTGGTATAGACGAATGACGGGAAGGCAGACACTGAGTGCCGAAATTTCCAAGACACTTGGACACTAGATTACTTCTTCATCGAGCAAGCTAGGAAACCAGTTTGTCTCATTTGCCTAGAAAATGTTGCTGTGAAGAAGGTGGCAGATATCAGGCGACATTACGAGACCCACCATAGTGGAAAGAAAGCTGCAAGTGTGGGAGTACCAGCTTCAAAAAGGAAACTGTGCACATTTCCCACTTTTCAAAAAAGTAAAGCACAAGATCCAGGCATTTTTGTGAATATGGATCAAGAATTGAGAAAAGAGTTTTCACCTCATTTTGCTGACTTTCGCTTGCATGCATATGAGTTCAAGTCGTTTGCTACTCCATTTGATATGGAAGTGGACACTGCATCAGAAATTTTTCAAATGGAATTGATTGCGATGCAGTGTGACAACATATTGAGATTGAAACTTCATTCTGAAGATGTGTCAGTGCTTGACTTCTATAAAAAATATATTCATCCAAGTGGGAAGTATCCTAACTTAGTGGACCATGCAAAAAAGATGACATTATTGTTTGGCAGCATTTATCTGTGTGAGCAATTATTTTCAAAAATGAAGCACACCAAGAACCATTTGAGAACAAGATTGACTGATGCCCATCTGGATAATGTCTTGCTCTTGGCATCAACAAGTCTGACACCCAATATTAAGAAGCTTTCAAGCAACAAACAGCATCAAGTTTCACATTGATTTATCGACTGTTTGCATCAAAATTTTCTTTTTTATTATACTTAATTTACCACCATTCAATGCATCATGTTCATACATTTTATGTTTAAAGATTCTTTGTGTCCTTTTAATAGATTCAAAAGATGCCTTGATTGAAATAAATTGCAACTGAACTGAGTTCTTTGATTACTAATCGGCATCCTTGGTTAAGCACAAATGATTTTAAAGTTCAAGTGGGGTATACCAAAAGAGCTGGGATTTCAGACTGTAGGCCAGAAGTGCAGTTGGAGTGGGGACTGGGGTCTACAACAGCAAGGTCCATGAAATTAAAGCTGAGATTCATTATGCCTGTATATTTTGTGCTCCCTTGAAACTCACTGGGTTTACTGGAAAATTTATTGTACTATTGCTACAAAACAAGTGGGGGAAAAGTGCCCTGAAAATGTGCTAGACCAGCACCAAATTACCACCAATGCTGGTTATTGATGTTTTACTGTACTGCATTTCAGATGTATGTGTTCTTATCAATGGCATATACAACCTCAAAATGAACAATAGCATTGTTAATTTTCCTCATTATGTGTAGCACTTGCATACCATTTTTTGAAAATCATTCACTAGGAACCCAACCTTTCTGGATGTCAGTGTTTTGAAATCTTTCACCATTTAAGCTAGTTCTAAAAAAATTATTCTTGTTAAAATGGACACTTTTCCCCACATAGTCCTGCATTTGGCATTATCTTCGTCCACTCAATCTTCCTTTATATACCTCTCTTCACAACTTACTTTCTTTCCTACCTTCGTGTTATCAGCAATTTACATACCACCTTTAGTGCACCAAGTAATTTAAATAAACAGTAAAACATTAACATTCCAACATCTATCCTCAAGGCATATTGCTCATATTTACCAATTAGAGTAAAAAATCCCTATTTATTGTCAACCAATAATCTTTCCACACAATAAGCTTTCACAATAACAGATATCCCACCTCTCCTGGAAGTTCCGGGACTCTCCCACATATCGATAGCAGCTCTCTGACGCCCGGAAATGATATACAATATCCCGGAAATAGATTTTTTTGAGAGGGGGAGGGAGAGAGAGAGTGAGAGCGAGCATCCTGATTGGTCTCTCTTTGTGCTAAGAGTGGTCCCCAACCACCAGGCCGCGAGGAAACAATACGATTTGGCGACATGAAACAATATGAGTCAGCTGCACCTTTCCTCATTCCCTGTCACGCACTGTTGAATTTTGACGCACGCGAGGTCATCAGTGACCCAAGACATGCAAAGGAATGGGTCCATGACCCATTTGTGAATGTCTCCGGTGAATCATCCATGTCAGAGTGGGAAAAAGATCAACTCCTCCAGCTTGCAAATGACGGCGGGCTGAAAAGTATGTTTGACATAACACCTCTGCCGGCATTCTGGATCAAAGTCAAGGCTGAATATCCTGAGATAGCCACGGAAGCACCGAAAACATTGCTTCCATTTCCAACATATTTCAGCGGAGTTTTCTGCAATGAATGCAACGAAAACTAAACTGCGGAATAGACTGGACATAAGGAACCCCCTTCAAGTATCGCTGTCTCCCATCACCCCTCGATGGCACCGTCTCGTTGCAGGAAAACAAGCCCAAGGCTCCCACTGATTCAGCGATATTGGTGTGTTGCAATGATTTTATATGTTCATACAAGAAAAACACGTGCTGTGTGTTTAATATCCAAACGTTACTTAAAATGTTATGATGCTATTGACTTATAGCTACATTCATGCGAGGAAAATATGCGCTGTGTTTGATATTAAATTCATTAGATAAACCCCTTTAGAAATGAAATTGAGCGTATTAGCCACTTACAAGTGACTTATACTTGACTTATCACCTATATTCCGGTCACGTTTAACACACCCCCCCACCCCCACCCCGGCCGGTCCGCAAGAATATTGTCAATATTAAACCAGTCTGCGGTGCAAAAAAGGTTGGGGACCCCTGATTTAAACTAGCTGGCTAGCTGCCAAGGAGCTACGCTATTGATGTCCTACGTGATGAGGCCAAATTCCCTGTAGACTTGCTTAAAGTTGTAATAGAATAAACATGATAAAATAAGTACATATTTTAATGTCACATTTGCTGCATATAACCAATTTGGTTTACAGATTAGACAAAATCACTAAACGAAGTATTACATACACCCTTGGAGGTCGATGGGGGGGGGGGGGGTGCTACCTCCCTGAAATGAGTTTTTGCAGGGTGGGATGTCTGTAATAACTTTTGCTGCACCTTAACAAATGCCTTCTGTATATTAAGCTTTGCACATCATTGGTTCCCCATTAACTGCAGCACATCACTTAAGAGTCACAAAGTTGTACAGTTTATAGAAATAGGTTATTTGGCCCAACTTGTCTCTATCAACCATGATGCCAACCTATGCCCACATTAGGCCCCTATCTCTCTACTCCTTTCCAATCCAAGTACCAGCCTGAATGCCTTTTAAATATTGTAACAGTATACATCTCTACCTCTGGCAGGTTGTTCCAAATAATAACCACCATCCTCTGTTTGGAAAGACATACCCCTCAGATCCCTTCTAAATCTAACCCCTCACCTCAAATCTACGCTCTCTAGTTTCCCCACCACCCTAGGAAAAGGGCCTTTTATCCTTGCTACAGTACTGTGTAAAAGTCTTAGGCACATATATAACTAGGATGCCTAAGATTTTTGCACAGCACTGTATTTGTCAACGTGGAACAGAATGCGAGTTTTTAAATCCGGTAGGATCAAAGGATGTTGGGAATGGTGAGGGCGGATCCTACGGGAGGGGGGTGGGACAGGTGGCATAGGAAATATCGGTGGGGGGGGGGTGCACAGGTACAGACACACCCAGCCCTGAGACACCAGGCAAGGCCATTTGATTCCAAACAACTGGTTTATTAATGATTACAGAATGTATCTCTGGTGCTTCCTGCTCCCTCCCCTCACACTTCCCTTCTCCCCCCCAACCATGATTGCCCACTCCCTGCAACACACACACACAAAATCCTAGAGGAACTCAGCAATTGACATTTCTGGCTGAGACCCTTCAGCAGGACGCAGGGTCTCAGCCTGAATCAGTGACTGTACTCTTTTTCTGCTGAGTTCGTCCAGTATTTTGTGAGTGTTGCTTGGATTTCCAGCATCTGCAGATTTTCTCATTTGCGATTCCCCTCTCCCTGTTCCCTGTCCTCTTCCCACTACGCCAGCAAGAGATCCATACCAGAATCAAGTTTATCATCATTCACATCATGAAATTTGTTTTCTTTTTGTGGCAGCAGTACAGTGCAATACATAAAATTACTAAAGTATTGTGCAAATGGCTTAGCACCATAGCGAGATAGATTTGTAGAGAGACAGACACACACAGATACATATGCCTAAGACTTTTGCACAGTACTGTATGCCCTTCCTAAATCTATGAGGTCACCCTTCAACACTACATTGCAGTGAGAATAAAACCAACTTAAAGCAGTGTCTTATAAGCAAAGTCCCCATTCCAGGCAGTACCCCAGTGATTTTTTTCTGCACTTTTTCTTATGTTACCATATTCTTCCTATAATGCAGAAACAAGAGCTGTGCACAATACTCTAGAAGTGCAGCCTTATCAGTGTTCCATGCAGTGCCAAAATCCCATTTCTCATCGTCAATGCCTCAGCCAATGAATGCTTCTTCACTACACTATCAACCTGTGTCACCATTTTCAGACAGCTATTAATTCTTACCTTGCAGAAGCAGAATTGTTTATAATATGTATTGGCCCATGAGATTAAAAATCTTAGTGGCACATAATTCTGTACCAAATCACGTCAATACTCTTTCCCACTTACAGAATGAAAAATAATGCATCACACATCTTTTTTTCATCAAAAGGTAATATTTGATGTGGACTGAAGGAGGTGGAAGTAGGCCATTCAGTCCTTCACAGCCACTCCACCACTCAGTAAGATCTGATAAAAATACTCTTGCAATTTTCTACCATGTTGATGATTGAACTAAAGTAGGACTTGACTCTCAAAGTAGTTAATTCAGAAAGTTTTTTTTAAAACACCGAGGTCCTTCTTGAATATAGCACCGTTTTCACCTTTCTGACTTCAACAAATTTCTGACACCTGACAAAACTATCTAATTCTCCATTAATAACATAAATGCTGTGTCGCGTACCCCATGACGGGTTGAAGAACCAGCAGAGATGGAAAACACTTTGGAGTCCAGTATTGCTATTAACTAATGGTATCTATTAGTAACTACGCAATACAGTAATATAAATGCAGATAAATCAAACAGATTAGCAATGATTATATATAAGTAAGCATATCAGTAAGTGTGGAACTATATGAAAACCAAGCTTCTTCAAGTCTAGGGATGATGAGTAAAGATAGATAGTCTTACGATGATGAGTAAAGTTCAGTTGAATTTGAGGTATTGAGTTGAGTAGTGATGGGGGAGGGGAGGGTGATGGGGAGAGAGTGGGGGAGAGAGGGGAGATTCGAGTCTTCAGGTGAGCTGATGTTGGTCTTCCTGCTGTCCTCCGAAATCCTTTAAAAGTCACCGACTGTGACCACAACAAAAGGGGACCGTTCTTTTGTGGTGGAGCTATCAACCCAGACGAGGGTTGGACATACAAATAACTCCCCACCAGTCACGCCCTGTTCACACTGCGAGAGCCACTGATCGGTCCACCTAATCAATCCTCCAAAAAAACTCACTTTTTCCGTGGGCACAACAAAGCTCATTCAGTGTCCAAAATCATGTGTTTGAGGTCTATCATCTGACCTTCTATTTATCTCACCGTACTGAGTACCAACTGTCACTCAAACAGCTCCTCCCTTCTCTGTCTGTGTGAGAACGTACAAGCAGGCGATGTCCTTGGGAAAGTATAAACAAACTGCGAGCAGTCTTCAGCTCTCTCTCTCTCTTAAAAACAAGATGTCGATGTTAAATAACTCTTTCTCTCTCTCTTTTCAAAAGCACAGTTCATAAGGGTAATCGAGCACAGTTCATAGGTAATTCAGGACCCCATCGCAGCTATGAATCCAGTGGGGAATTATTTTCCGTCCTTTAATTTAGCTGGGGTTTCATCTCATTGGCTCTTGCTGTGTAATTATTTTGCGGGGAGGAATGAGTCATACTTGAGTACTTTAATCCCGTGGATGGCATATTTTGAAAGCAGTTCTACATATTCAAGATTTGGGAAGTATGTCTATCGATAATAAAGAATCATTTTCCCTTGTTGGAGTTTGGCATCTGCATAAGTTATCCAACTTTCCTGTCCTGTGCTACCGAGGCTTACAGTACTAACAGTAGGGGAAGTGGTGTACAAACTTGCATGATACAATGAATAAAATGAATATGAATAAGAATAATGGTCTTTTATCTGTCATATGTTTGTAAGTTGCACATATGCAACTTAGCAGCAAGAAACTTACAAAAGGTGAAAAGACAATAAAAAGCAAGGGAAACTGATTGTTTTTATGGGGCGGGGAGACTAAAGTCATACTAATGGTGATACTTACAGCTAGTGTATGCTTTATATTGCCTGATGTATTTAGAAAAGCAGATAACTGGATAATGAGCAAGTAGGCCATCTGAATTTTCAAGGCCCTCTTGAATGAGATTTACATTTTAAAAAACTATAAGTTATACATTTTCTTTTGATAATGCTTTGTTTAATGGAAAGATAGAATGAGTGACTCTTTGCACTAGTCATTCAATAACTACAGGGAAACTAGGAAAGAACACAATGTCTAATTTTCTTAGTGTCACAAAAAGTTAAATTTACACCAACTGTCCCAGTTTTCTGTCAATTAAATAAGAAATAGTTGAGTGTACAAGTGCAATTCCAAGGCCACCAGCAGGCTAGGGATACTTTTCAAATGGGCAAACATCTGTTATAGACAATGCGTGGCACTCTATCTAGTAGGTTGCAAGACTCTGAACACAGAATCTAGATTGATATGCCAGTGCATTGCTGAAGTAGTGCTGTATGTAGGTGACTTCACGAGGATGATTCTTTAAATTGTGGCCTCATCCACCCTTTCTAATGAATGTGCAAGATACTCAGACAATATTTCAAGGAAGAACTAGGGACCACTCCACTGGACTAATTAATATCGACTCAAGTTTAAAAGAAAAAGATAAGCCAAGGATTGTTATATTAGAGCTATTGGACCCTTGTGTACAAATCAGTTGTCAAAAATCACAATACAAATGCAGAGTTTCCTTTCTCTAGTGGACCAATTTAATTTATTAATTACTGCTTATGACATTATATTGGCAGAGGATGCAGTTGGACACAACTGTCAACTAAATTTAAATATTATAAGCATTCTAAAATACATTTTTATCAAACTGGAGTTGCTTGAGATTGACTTGATCTGTAGCAGAATTAGAAACCTATACAAAAACATCCGGATGTTCATAATGGAATTAACCTTTTTGTAAGTCCGCTTAAACACATGATTGTCCAATTATGCATTTTCACTATTTTACTTGTCTGCATCTTTATCCACCACATAAGTCACCTCCATTTGGAAATAAAACAGTTCTTTACTTTCTACAGACTATAACAGGACATCTACAATATGCAATGTCAGTAAAAGAAAACAAAAAATATGGTAGGGTTTGTGGTGGCTGGGCACTTGAGATCTATCACAAAACAGAAAGACTGTTTACATAACATGATTAAAAGTTTATACTCCCTACACAAATAACACTTCTTTGCCACATTAACCTTCCAGCTTTGAAATTGCAATTTTAGAATTAATTTGAAATGTCATATTTTTTTTTAAAAATCACAACAGTAAAATCTATTTGAAGGTCAAAGAAAATTTCATCAATTGTTTATTCTGGATTTAATTTGATTTGTTTCCCCTCTAACAACAGCTGGATCATGGCAGAATTTAGTTTTAAATACAAGTACCTTGGAGTCATGCAAATCAATGAATTAAAGCAGTGTATAAAACACTGTGGAGAATAAGACTTAGGCTACATCCACAATAGACCGGATAAATCTGCAACCGAAGCTTTTTCTCTTCTTTTTGACCCTCCGTCCACACTGAAATGGCGTTTTCCTCCCCCGAAAATGGAGCTTTTCAAAAACGCTCTCCAGCGTGAATAAGTCTGAAAACGCCTAATGGCCTGTGTAGTGTGTGTGCGGTAACCGGCTCTTTTTAAAAACGCTGTCATGACGTGCCAAAACAGATGGCGGTAGCAGCACAGCATTTCATTGATTTCTTGAATGCAACCTCCAACACCACAACAATAATGGCGGACGGCCTCATGCGTGTGTTGTTTACTTTATTGTCTACGTTAATTTCAAACCCCACACAACCTAACTCATTTCATTGCACATATTAAATACAACAAAATAATACAGAAATACACGACAAAAGGCAAACAAATGAGGTAACAGCAAATTTCACTTTTGCCCAGTAACAAGCCTTATTGCATTTAGTTGTAGCTGTCGTCCCTTTCATCGGTGAAGAAACTACGGCTGTAGGAAATGTTTCCAGGGTGATCTCTGTGGGAGTGGGGAAGATGTTGGTGGGGACCAGCCGGGGGTCTGTGTGTCCGTATGTGTAGCTATTGTAGTGGCTGTGAGGCTGGTATTGTGGCGGTGAAAAGTACTGAGGGGGAGCCATCATATTCCTCATCATTGCAAATCCCTCTGCAACAGAGTTAGTCAATTTTTCAATGTTCGTCGTCAGCTGGGTCATACTATCCATGAACTCCTTGTTGGTTGTCTCCATATGCTCTAGTATTTGTTTTTTTAGTTTTAAGTCCACCTGCGCGAGAGCCAACAGCCATCCGTCGTTTGGCAATTTCCTTTTAAGTTTTTCTATTCTGCAACTGGACAAACGCGCACCAAGTCTTTTACAGCGAGATTCCACACCAACATGTCAGCCATCACCTGTTGCTTGGTCCAAACTGTCGGAGTCGGGCATACTCGTTGAAGCGGGTGAATTCTGTAGATGTGTCCTGCGCATGCCCAGTAGGAGGAGATTCGCCCAAACACCTGTTTAAATGTGGAGGGAGGTATTTTCAAAAACGCCTGGTCTGGACGCCTATCGTTTTTACGCGAAACCGGCGTTTTCAAAATTATCCGGTCTAGTGTGGACGTAGCCTTAGATACCATTTTGATGCCAATGATACAATACATGATTTAAGACTGTCTGATTTGAAACTAAACCTCAAACTTGAAACATAAGCAAGAATATGTTCTGTTGGAATGGAATGTGAGTGTCAAGGTAGTGTAGCTGTTAGCGCAACACTATTTACAGCTTGGGGCAGAGTTCGGGGTTCGATTCTGACATCATCTGTAAGGAATATGTATGCCCTCTGTGGAACGTGTATGTCCTCTGTGGTTTGCTCCTGGTGCTCCAGTTTCCTCCTGCATTCCAAAGACGTATTGGTTACTAGGGTAATTAACAGGTAAGTGTAAATTGTCCCATGATTAGTCAAGGGTTGAATCAGGGGTTGCTGAGCAGCTCAGCTCATAAGGGCCAGAAGGGCCCATTCTGCATTGTATCTCAATAAATAAATACTCAAGGACTGACTGTAACATGATTCTACAGATGCTGTAAACATTGAGCAACACACACACACACACACACACACACACACACACACACACACACAGCTGGAGGAACTCAGCAATTCAAGCACCATCTTTGAAGGGAAATAAAGAGTCATCATCTCAGGCTGAGACCCTTCATCTGGACCTTCCTGATGAAGAGTCTCAGTCTGAAATGTTGACTCTTTATTCTCCTCCAAAGATGCTGCCTGACTTGCTGAGTTCCTCCAGCACTTACGAGTGTGATAAATTAAGGGCACTGTACTCCAACTCTGAGGTACAGATCCACTAACTTTAGTTAAAAAGAATTTCAGTTCAATAGAATGCGATGCTATAATTATAAACGCAAACAACAGGAATTCTGCAGATGCTGGAAATTCAAGCAACACACATAAAAATTGCTGGTGAACGCTGCCTGGCCTGCTGCGTTCACCAGCAATTTTTATGTGTGTTGCTTGAATTTCCAGCATCTGCAGAATTCCTGTTGTTTGCGTTTTTAAATTCACTACTGCGAAGCCTCTTCCGGTGATGCCTACACCGAAGAAGTTTAGATCCTCTCTTTGACAGGAGTTCAGTGAAACCATCTCTCACTGCTCCCCATCTGTAATTTCTTCGGCTCTTCAACTTTTCGACCACACTTTGACTCAGACTCGCTATCACAGCCATATATCCTTTCTTGGAACGTGCCTCCGTCGCCAACTTACTCCAGTTGGCTTTAGGATTCGTTTCCGAGCCTCTCAATTTGTACCTTCTGAGGATCCCAGGTACTCACATTTTATTGACTCTGCCTCTCGCCGCTTCTCCCGTCAAGCTCTGAAGGCGACTCTCTCCGCCATGAGGTGGTACTTGGTGTCCCTATCCCAGACCCTTCCACACCTTCGGGACACTTTCTTCGCTGTCTGCAATGGTCCTCCGTTATTTCATCCTCCGTCGGATTCACGCCTGCAATCGCCGTTTTTTTGACTTTGTCATGTTAGGCAAAGATCGCAAGATCCTACATCTACGGACTCCAGAGCCTGCTGGCCATGAAACTAGCAGGCATGAACTTCAGAGTGCCTCTGCTATTGATCTCGCCGGCTCCAACACCTCAGGGCATATTCAAAACCCGGACTCCAGCAACGACCATGGACACATTCAAAGTGAGATACTGCCTGGCCTGCTGCGTTCACCAGCAATTTTTATGTGTGTTGCTTTAATTATAAAGTTTATTTTATTTATTTAGGCATATAGCGTGGTATAAGCTATTTGAGCCACGCTGCCCCAGCAATCCTCAACAACACCAATTTAAGCCTAGCCTAATCACGGGACAACATACAATGACCAATTAACCTACCCGCTACATCTTTGAACTGTGAGAAGAAACCAGAGGACCCAGAGAAAACCCAGGAGTTCCACTGGGAAGACATACAGGAATTTCTTAGAGGACACTGGGAATGAACTCCGAACTCCAACACCCGAGTTGTAATAGTATCACAATAACCCCTACGCTAGGTATGAAAAAAGCCAGGTTCAAGGCATTTGGCTGGGGTTTTAATTTCATAACCAAACAGAATTCTCTTGACCAGTGACAAATTTTCAGACACAGGAACAGAGCAAATTTTTCATTTTTGCAGAAGTTTTAGAGTACAGTACTGGGTATACTCATAGATGTGCAGAAAAGTTACCAACTGGCTGCAGAAAGATTTACACTTGTATTACTTGTACTCAAAAAAAAAATGAAATGATCAAGAAATACTGTGCTGCTAAAAATGAAGGGGACACTTTCAAAATGCAGGTGTTCAATTTCTTTGGGATGCAGTCCATTTGGGAATCCAAGAACATGAGGGTGTAAATCACTCATTACAGATTAATTTTAGAATGAACAACATGCAAGGAAATATAACTCACCACTGACCAGAGTAAGTAAAATGGAAGCACTGATAAATTTAAGAAATTTAAGAAATAAATACAAAAGGGATTGAAAACTACGGATGAGGTGTACATTAGGCAAATGTACTTGATAAGAGGTTTATATGAACATTTAGGTAGACAATTAAATATCCAAAATTGCTCATTTCTAAACAGTTTATTCAAAATCAATTCCCTCCAATCTTGCAATATTATAATTTGATAGGACTGGAAAAGATAGCCATTCAACATTTTACATATTCTACCCCTTTGATAGTATTCCTACCTAGAATCTGAATTTGGCACTGTTTTATTTCCCTTTCTTTCAATTATGTAACTGGGCTCCTGCTCCAATACTGCCTATAACCAGTATGTTGCTGTTTGCTTAATTACCTTTGGTAACATTTGACACAGACCCCTCATTAACTGAACATGCATGGCTTTTCCTTAATCAATTTTACTGTAAACTCTTGAAAAATGGATTAGTTAGATATGAGCTACCATGCACAAAGCCATATTGACTATTCCTAATCAGTCCCTGTCTATCCAAATTCTTGCACATCCAGTTCCTTAGAGTACCTTCCAATAACTTATCCACTACTAACATCAGCCTCACCAGCCTACAATTTCCAATCCTATTCTCAGAGACTTTCTTAAGCAGTGGAACAATATTAGCTAACCTCCAATCCTCCAGTACCTCACCAGTGGCTAAGGACATTTTAAATACCTCTATTAGGGCCCCTGCAATATCTGCACCAGCCTCCAATAAGGTCTGAGGGAACACCTTGGCAGGGCCTGGGGATTTATCCACCCTAATTTGCCTCAAGACACCAAGTACTGCCTCCTCTGTAATCCGTATACTTCACTGCTGTTTTGCCACACTTCTAGAGACTATAAATTCAGAAGCAAAAAAATTCCATTTAAGATCTCCCCCATCTTTTGACTCCAGGTATAAATGCCCATCTGTGCTCTTCTACCAGCTGCACCATTTATACACTCCTCTGGCAGCATCAAGTTAGTTAACTCAAGTAATCAAGCTTGTGTTTACAAACTAATCACACTGTAAAATGTCTCAAAAATGTTACCCTTTTATTGTAGAGGTGAGCAGTTGTTTTCTTGAATTCAGAGGTGAGTACCACTACCATTTGGGTACATAAAATCTGGGCCATTCTCAAATTTCACTGACTTAGTTGCTCATGATGCTGAAGTCCCTCAGCATAAAACTGACAACCTCACTTGAGGTTAACATGGAAGCAGAAAAATATCACAATATGATTATCTCAGATTTTGATTTAAGCATATTGTTAGCAAAGTGCAGGAATGGCCATATACTACATACTCTTGACTTAGAATTTGATGCGGCTATCGTGAGAGAATTGAGGAACAAGGAGTTAGAATGCACAGTAATTATGGGAAAGACTGAAGGGAAGAAAGCAAGAGGAAGACAAAGGCAAATGATGATGGAGACTGCAGCCAGAGAACTGGAAAGGAATACCAATGAATTGATCCACTTCACCTGAAACAGGAGTGTGTGAGCCATGGCAGTCAAAGCTCAAACTGGGCACAGCACCTGATGATGATGATGATGATGATAGGAAGAGAAGTGAAGAATGGAGATGAGACCTGAACAAAAAAAACTGTTGGAAGAATTCTGCAAGTAAAACTCTGAAGGTCAAATGATGCATCAGTACAACAATTGCAGAAATATCAGCAGAGACTTCAGATTAAATATGATGAAATCTTTGGACCCACTTGAATTTTGTTTGAATAAA
Organism: Mobula birostris; assembly: GCF_030028105.1. Lineage (NCBI taxonomy): Eukaryota > Metazoa > Chordata > Chondrichthyes > Myliobatiformes > Myliobatidae > Mobula > Mobula birostris. Next base: position 25,395,972 of record NC_092396.1, read on the forward strand.
AATGGCTTCTTACATATTTTTGTCCCTTCCTACAAAAATAATACCTTTCTGATTTCCAATACTGAGCAAAATTCACTGAGAATTTGTAAAGTTTTTCTGGAATAGACAATGCAACATCTGGACAACTCTAAGGCAACATCCCCTGGAACAGCAGCCACAGAATTTTGCAACACAGAGCTACAGAAGTATACTCAAAGTTCTATATTTTCCCTAAATACACCCAGCATTGGCCAATACCCATCTAGAAATGGCTGCTGTAGCAAGGAAATTATTATGAATTATATTATGAAAAAAGCAAACTGGTTGAAACAAAATTTATAAAACAATTACTTAAAAGGTTTCTGTGGTCAATGGTTTAAAAAATTTTTATTGATTTGTTTGGTGTTCCTGTAATGTACAAACTCAAGTTTTCCAATGTTGTCCTGTCTACAGGTATGTTTCATCCTGTGCCTCATCTGTTGCCTCAACTCTTTTTTCTTCCATTCCAGTTTTAAGAAATGCAAGCTCCAACAACTTTTATATAAATGTCCCTCCAAAATGATCTTTCCCTATAAATGTCTACCACTGCCTCACCAGCTTATGATGGGCTTCATCTGCTACTGATACTCCATCATTCCCATTTCCTTGCTCACAAGCATTTATGGCAGACACTTCCTTAACTTTCTATCAAACCAAGTGACTCGTAAACACAAAATAATCTGCAAATGCTGGGGTCAAAGCAACACTCACAACATGCTGGAGGAACTCAGCAGGTCAGGCAGCATCCGTGGAAAAGATCGGTTGACGTTTCGGGCTGGAACCCTTCAGCCCCTTGGTATGAACATAGAATTGTCCAACTTCCGGTAATTCCCTCCCCCCTCCCTTCCTCTATCCCTATGTCACTCTGCCCCCTCCCCCAGCTGCCTATCACCTCCCTCACAGTTCCGCCTCCTTCTACTACCCACTGTGTTTTCCCCTATTCCTTCTTCACCTTTCCTGCCTATCACCTCCCTGCTTCCCCTCCCCCACCCCCTTATCCTTCCCCTTACTGGTTTTTCACCTGGAACCTACCAGCCTTCTCCTTCCCACCCTCCCCCCACCTTCTTTATAGGGCCTCTGCCCCTTCCCTCTACAGTCCTGACGAAGGGTTCCAGCCCGAAACGTCGACTGATCTTTTCCACGGATGCTGCCCGACCTGCTGAGTTCCTCCAGCTTGTTGTGAGTGTTGCTTTAAACCAAGTGACTCCCTCTAAATTATTTCATTACTAACTGTTGATATTATATCAACTGTTTCAATTTTTCCAGTCTTCTTACTCGATCCAATCCTCCTATAAACTTGCAGTACGTATCCAAAGGTCAATACCAAAACTGTCACTAACCACAATGGGCAGCACTGTTATTGCTCGGGAAATCTATCTTTTCCTTGCAGACACTACATAGGAATTCCTCAAACTGTCCTCTGAACTAAGACTCCAGACTCTGGTCCCCTCAATTCCATCCCTGTTAATATCCTGGGAAGTGACAATCAATCAGATGAATTATATAGAAACACAGAAAAACTACAGCATAATACTGGTCCTTCGGCCCACAAAGCTGTGCTGAATATGTCCTTACCTTAGAACTATCTAGGCTTTACCCATAGCCCTCTATTTTTCTAAGCTCCATGCATCCATCCAGGAGCCTCTTAAAAGACCGTATCGTTTCTGCCTCCACTGCCGCCGCCAGCAGCCCATTCCACGCACTCACCACTCTGCGTAAAAAAATTACCCCTGACATCTCCTCTGTACTACTTCCAAGCACCTTAAAACTATGCCCTCTCGTGGTAGCCATTTCTGTCCTGGGAAAAAGCCTCTGACTATCCACATGATCCAATGCCTCTCATTATATTCTACACCTCTATCAGGTCACCTCTCATCCTTCATCGCTCCAATGAGAAAAGACCAAGTTCACTCAACCTATTCTCTTAAGGCATGCTCCCCTATCCAGGCAACATCCTTGTAAATCTCCTCTGCATTCTTTCTGTGGTTTCCATGTCCTTCCTGTAGTGAGGCGACCAAAACTGAGTACAGTACTCCAAGTGGGGTCTGACCAGGGTCCTATATAGCTGCAACATTACCTCTCAGCTCAATCTCATGATTGATGAAGGCCAATGCACTGTATGCCTTCTTAACCAGAGTCAACCTGCACAGCAGCTTTAAGCGTCTTATGGACTCGGACCCCAAGATCCCTCTGACCCTCCACACTGCCAAGGGTCTTGCCATTAATGCTATATTCTACTATCATATTTGACCTACCAAAATGAACCACCTCACACTTATCTGGGTTGAAACCACCTGCCACTTCTCAGCCCAGTTTTGCATCCTATCAATGTCCCACTGTAACCTCTGACAGCCCTCCACACTATCCACACCCCCCAACCTTTGTGTCATCAGCAAATTTACTAACCTGTCCCTCCACTTCCTAATCCAGGTCATTTATAAAAATCACGAAGAGTAGGGGTCGCAGAACAGAACCCTGAGGGACACCACTGGTCCCTGACCTCCATGCAGAATATGACCCATCTTCAACCACTCTTTCTCTACTGTGGGCAAGCCAATTCTGAATCCACAAAGCAATGTCCCCTTGGATCCCATGCCTCTTTACTTTCTCAATAAGCCTTGTATGGGGTATCTTACCAAATGCCTTGCTAAAATCCATATATATTACATCTACTGCTCTGCCTTCATTGATGTGTTTAGTTACGACCTTCCTTTGACAAAGCCATGCTGACTATTCCTAATCATATTATGCCTCTCCAAATGTTCATAAATCCTGTCTCTCCGGATCTTCACCATCAACTTACCAATCACTGAGGTAAGACTCACTGGTCTATCTCTACTCCCTTTCTTGAATAATGGAACAACATCTGCAACCCTCCAATCTTCCGGAACCTCTCCTGTCCCCATTGATGATGCAAAGATCATTGCCAGAGGCTCAGCAATCTCCACCCTCGTCTCCCACAGTAGCCTGGGGTACGTCTCATCCAGTCCTGGCAACTTATCCAACGATGCTTTCCAAAAGCTCCAGCACATCCGCTTTCTTAATATCTACATGTTCAAGCTTTTCAGTCTGCTGCAAGTCATCACTACAATCACCAAGGTCCTTTTCCATAGTGAATACTGAAGTATTCATTAAGTACCTCTGCTATCTCCTCTGGTTCCATACACACTTTCCCACTGTCACACTTGATAGGTCCTATTCTTTCACGTCTTATCCTCTTGCTCTTCACATACTTGTAGAATGCCTTGGGGTTTTCCTTAATCCTGCCCGCCAAGGCCTTCTCATGGCCCCTTCTGGCTCTCCTAATTTCCTTCTTAAGCTCCTTCCTGTTAGCCTTATAATCTTCTAGATCTCTAACTTTATCTAGCTCTCTGAACCTTTCATAAGGTTTCTCTTTTCTTCTTGATTAGATTTACTACAGCCTTTGTACACCATGGTTCCTGTACCCTACCATAACTTCCGTCTCATTGGAATGTACCTACGCAGAACTCCATACAAATATCCCCTGAACATTTGCCACATTTCTTCTGTACTTTTCCCTGAGAACATCTGTTTCCAATTTAAGCTTCCAATTTCCTGCCTGATACAGTAGCGTAATTCCCCTTACTCCAATAAAACGCTTTTCTAACTTGTCTGTTCCTATCTCTTTCCAATGCTATAGTAAAGGAGATAGAATTGTGATCACTATCTCCAAAATGCTCTCCCACTGAGAGACCTGACACCTGATCAGGTTCATTCCCAATTCCAAATGAAGTACAGCCTCTCCTCTTACGAACTTATCTACATATTGTGTCAAGAAACCTGCCTGAACATACCTAACAAACTCCACCCCATCTAAAGCCCTCACTTTAGGGAGATGCCAATCAATATTTGGGAAATTAAAATCTCCCACAACAACCCTATTACTATCACTCTGCTCTAGAATCTGTTTCCCTGTCTGCTCCTCGATGTCCCTGTTACTATTGGATGGTCTATTAAAAAAACACCCAGTAGAGTTATTGACCCCTTCCTATTCCTAACTTCCACCCACAGGGATTCTGTAGACAACTCCTCCATGACTTCCTCTTTTTCTGCAGCCGTGACACTATCTCTGATCAACAGTGCCAGCCCGCACCTCTTTTGCCTCCCTCCCTGTCCTTTCTGAAACATCTACAGCACATAAAAAGTGCATTTATAGGATCAGATCAGAGTTTGAGTATTCTGTGGAAAAAAATCAGTTGATGGCATGCTCATTTACCTGGATGAAATCATTTAAGATGAAGCAGCCCTCTTGGCTGATCATCATCATCACCAGGTGCCGTGCCCAGTTTGAGCTTTGACTGCCATGGCCTACACACTCCTGTTTTGGGTCAAGTGGATCAATTCATTGGTATTCATTTCCAGTTCTCTTGCTGCTGTCTCCATCATCATTTGTCTTTGTCTTCCTCTTGCTTTCTTCCCTTCAGTCTTTCCCATAATTACTGTGCATTCTAACTCCTCTTTCCTAATCACATGTCCAATGAAGTTACGTTGCCTTTTCATGATCTTATACATTATTTCTCTTCTTGTGTTTGCTCTGTTCATGACATCCTCGTTAGATATTCGTTTCGTCCATGATATTCTTTGCATCCACCTCAAAAACCACATCTCTGCTGCTTCAATTCGTTTCCTCATATCACTAGATATTGTCCAACATTCTGAGCCTTTTAACATAACTGGATAAACATAACATTTCAGTACTCTGAGGCGGGTTGTCATGCCTAGTTTAGTATTGTCAGTATACTCTTCGTTCTCATAAAGGTGTTTTTTGCCATCCGTATTCTTCTTTTGATGTCCAAGTCCCACCTGCCATCTGATGTCACCCAGCTTCCTAAATAGCAGAAGTTCTGTACTTGTTTTATGTCTTCCCCATTTATTCTCAGCCTACAGATAGGATTCTCCTTCTTTTTGGATATCACCATACAATCTGTCTTTTCACAATTGATAGACCCATTTTTGCACTTTCTTCAACAACTATATCAATTAAGTTTTGTAGTTCTTCCTCTGTACTTGCAACTAACACAGTGTCATCTGCATATCTGAAATTATTGATGTTTTCACTGCCAACTTTGATTCCCAAGATGTCTCTTATTTTTTGTAATATTGTTTCACTGTACACATTAAATAAATCAGGGGAGAAACACACCCTTGTCTAATGCCTCTCTTGATTTTTGTAAACTGACTCACTTCTCCATCTATCCTTACAGCAGCAGTTTGTTCCCAGTTCAGATTTCCGATTAGGCAGAGGTCTTTCATATCTAGATCTAGAGTTTTCTGTAATATTTCAAATAACTTATTGTACTTCACTTTATCAAATACTTTTGTGTAGTCAATAAAACAAACAAAAATCTTTTTGCACTTGAATAGCTCGTTCTGATAGTATCCTTAACATCAATATTGCATTTCTTGTACCTTTGTCTTTCACAAAACCACATTGTTCTTTACCTATTTCAGCTTGTATCTTACTTTTAGCTCGTCATCAAAATTCTTAGAAGTATCTTGGTGATATGACCCATTAAACTTATGGTCCTATGTAATTCACATTCTATTGCTCCAGCTTTCTTAGGAAGAGTGATAAACACTGATTTTTTTCATCTCTTCCGGTATTATTCCAGTCTCATGTCATTGATTAAATCAGTAAGTTTTTCCAATTCCATAATCTTCAAGGGCGATAATTTGTTCTATTACTAATTCATCAGGACCTGCTGCCTTTCCTTTCTTCATCTTATTTATTGCATTATGAACTTCAGATTTTAAAATACTTGGACCTTCAATGTTTTTCTTAATTTCTGGTTTTTTGCCTCGATCATCTTCAAACAATTCCTGAATATACTCAGTCCATCTGTTCATAATCTCATCTTTTTCAATGATAATGGTACCGTCCTTTGCTTTCAAACATCCACCTGAAGAACAGAGGAGCTTTTTACCAGTGATATTCTTGATTTGTTGATGTAACCTTATTGGATCAGTAATAAGGATTCTTTTTTTTTGCTCACATTCCTGGTTTAACCAACCTTCTTTGGTTTTTTGACATAAGCTTTTAACTTTTTTATCTAAGGACTTGCATTCTATCGGATTTGCTTTCTTCCATCTCCTTTCTTCCATTAGATATTTGATTTCATCTGTCATCCATTTATTCCTTGTGCTTTTTCCTTTTTTAGGAATCACTGACTTTGCTGATTCTACCAAGGCATCCTTCAGAGAGTTAAATTTCATTTCTACATGATTGCTATCATCTTCAACAGATTCTATTTCTAGACTTTGAAATCTATTCCTTACTTCAATTGTAAATTTTTGTCTTAAGTTTTCTGTTTAATTAATTGCAAGTAGTCAAGGGATTGTTCAGGTTTTTGCTTCTTTAGTTTTTTAAGTTTTACTTTTACATGACATACTACTGGGTTATGGTCACTATTACAGTCTGCACCTGGATATGTTTTGCATTGAGTCACTAAGTTTCTAAATCTTTGGTTTATAGTAATAAAGTCAATTTGATTTCTAGTGTTATCACCTGGACTTTTCCAGGTCCACAAGCGTCTTGGATGGTTTTTAAAGTAGGTATTCATAATGACCTGATTATTCATCTTGCACCATTCTACCCATTTCTCACTTATTACTTCCCCCTTGTCCAAATTTTCCTATGGTATTTCTATCAGCACCTTGTCCTGCTTTAGCATTTAGATCTCCCATGACAATAACAATATCTTGAGATTTGCATCCATTCTTTGCTTGTTCAAGCTCTTCATAGAATGTATCTATAAACTCATTTGTTCTCCATCTGTTGTTGGTGCATATACCTGTATAATTGCTAAATCAAATGGTTGTCCTCTGAATCTAACGAGGAGCACTCTTTCTGATATTGCCCAATGTCCTAGAGCACTTTTTGCCATGTTTTCATCCATAAGAATTCCTGCTCCATTAGTATAGGATGTTCCACAAGAATAAATTAGTGTTTTATTTCCATGCTGACATGTTCCAGCACCTATCCACCGAACTTTGCTAATTCCCATGATGTTAATCTTTAGTCTTTCCATTTATCACATTGTTCAATCTTCCTGCTTGATATAGGGTTCTTACATTCCAAGTGGCAATAATTTTCTTTTGTGTTACTTTAATTTTATAAGCAGTAGTTTGATGACGGTCGGGGATCCTCTGCTGACCAGAATCAACCCTACCAAGCGAAGCATCTTCAGAATTGTCTTGAAGATCCTCTTGATGCTGTTGTTGTGTGATATATTTTGTGAGTTTGACCATGGTTTTCTTAGCAAATAGATTCTAGGAAACCTAATATCTAGCACTGGTGGTTTACTATTGCCTACCATTGAGCGAACTAAAGAAATCGCCATTTCTCTTCCCAAATGTCATCCGCCTGTACTATAGCCATTGACATTTGAGGTCCTAGCTCATCTGCCTTCTCCGTCACAAGTTCAGTTACTGAACCTGCCGGATCTGCCATTGACCTTCATTCGTATCCTGAGCAGGAACCCTTGCAGGTGCTACCGTTCTGGGTCAGAGCGGCCCTGGGAGCAATGAATGACTAAGGGGTAACTCCACTTTCCCCAAAGCTCTGAAAGTCCCCAATCAGAGTCTCATCAACGGTTGCAGTTTAGAGTCATACCCAGAACTTTCTTGGCTAACACTTCATTCAATACAAGCTCTCAATCCCTCCGAAACTAATTCACTGACTCAGCAGTTGTACTGTCTGCAAAATAGCATCTCCTAAACCAGTACCCTCTACTAACAAGAATGATAAAGCAATCTTCTGCAAGTTCCTTCTAAGTCCCACACACAAGAGCACAACAACAGAACAAAATGCCAAAGAAGATCATTCAGCCTAATGTAGTTGATATGCATTCACTAAAATCAAGGCTGACCTTCTTAAATTGGCACCACTTTCTTTTATTCCCTTAATGTCTTAAAAAATATAATCTATTGATCCAATAAGCAACTTAATCCCTTTTGCCTTCTTGGGTCTTGAATTCCAAAACATTTACCACCCACTGGGTGAAGAAATTGTTTCTCATCTTCATCACAATGGCCAACTACTTATTTTGACTTGATGCCAAACAGTTATTTTATTCCATCATTGCAAGATCCAACAAGAGTATCATTACAGCAAGGACTTCAGCAATTCAAGCCAGCTTATCACCACATTCAGAAGCAGGTTTATTATCAATGACAAACAGTACGTTGTGAAATGTGTTGCTTTGCAGCAGTACAGTACAATACACAAAGAACAAGTTACACTATGAAATATAAAAAAAATTTTAAATATGCAAAAGGAGAACAGGAGGTCATCTTCATGAGTTCACTGTCCGTTCAGAAATCTGATGGTGGAGGGGAAGAAGCTGTTCTTAAAACTGTGTGTGTGTCTTCAGGCTCCTGTACCTCTTACCCCATGGTAGTTATGAGACAAAGGCATATCTGGATGGTGATGGATGTCAACTTCTTGAGACATTACCTTTTAAAGATGTATTTGATAGTGAAAAGCTAGTGCCAATAATGAAACTGGACCCTCTATAGCTTTTCTTTCCCAATCCTGTACATTAATATCAGATGGCAATGCAACTAATCAGAATGCTCTCCATGGTACATCTGTAGAAATTTGCCAGAGTGTTCGCTGACATACCAAATCTCCTCAAACTCCTAATGAAATATAGCCACTGGTGTTCCTTCTTCATAACTGCATCAACATGTTGTGGTCCAGGACAGATATGTTGACACCCCAGGAACTTGAAGCTGCTTACCCTACTGCTGATCCCTCGATGAGAACTGGTGTGTGTTCTCCTGATTTCCCCTTCAAGTCCACAATCAATTTCTTTGCCTTAATAACACTGAGTGCCAGGTTGTTGTGGTGACACCACTTAACCAGTCAATCTATCTCACTCCTGTACACCTTCTTGTCACTTTGAGATTTTTCCAATAGTGAATCAATGAATTTGTGGATGGCGTTTAAGCCATACCTAGCCACGCAGTCACAAGTGGAAAGAGTAGAGCAGTAGGCTAAGCACACATCCTTAAAGTGCATTGCATTGACTGTCACCATGGAGGAGATGTGATTTCTAATTCGGACTATGGTCTTCCGATGAGGAAGTCAACGATCCATTGCAGAGGGAGCTAGAGTCCCAGGGTTTGAAGCTTGGCGATGAGTACTGAGGGGATAATGGTGTCAAACACTGAGCTGTAATCAATAAACTACATCCTGACGTAGGTCCTTCTGTTGCCCAGATGGTCCAAGGCTGAGTGGAGAGCCTATGAGGTTGCATCCGCTGTAGACTTACTGAGGTGGAATATTGTGGCGATATGCAAATAGTAGAAGATTCAGGCCTGGGACTCTAGCATGATCAATCTCTCAAAGCAGTTTAAAGTATATGTGGATGCTACTGGGCGATAGTCATTGAGGCAGCTAACCCTGTTCTTCTTGAGCATCAGCATGACTGAGGGAGGCCCTTTTGTATCATGTAGGAAACTCCAACCGCTGCAATGAGAGATTAAAGATGTCCTCGTCACTCCAGCAAGTTGGTTGGCACAGGTTTTCAGTGCTTTGCCAGGAGCACCATCAGGGTCTGATGCATTTTTCTTTAAAGATGTTCTGACATCAGTCCCTGAGACAGATATCATAGGATTTTCAGATGCTGTGGGGATTTGCACAGGTATAGTTTTATTCTTCCTTCACAAAAAAGGCATTTAGATTATCAGCAATTGAAGCATCACAGCTACTTATGATGTTAAGGTTTTGACTTGTAGGAAGAAATGGCCTGCAAACCCTCCCATAGCTGACGTGCATATGATTCTGTCACTAACTTCTGTCGGTCATATCTGGACTTCCTGTGGAGTCCTGGATTAGCAGTCTTGAAAACCACAGATCTAGCAGTAGACTGCAAATCTCAGTTTTGGGTTGGCTATACTCATCACACAGGTCTTGATGAACTCAGTGACAACTATGGCATATTCATTCAGACCTGAAGATGAACTCCTGAATATAGTCAGATTCAAAGCAGTCCTTTAAGTGTTCCTCTGCCTTCCTTGACCATACCGTTGCAGTCCTCACCACCGATGCTGCGGTCCTCAGTCTCTGCCTATATACCAGTAATAGAAATACAGCCAAGTGATAGGACTTGCCAAAGTGCGGATGTGGCAATAACAAAATAACTTGCCAGCTGTACTCAAGTAAAAAGTAATCAATTACCTACATAAATTTGCAAAAAATAAATATAATGCTACCAAATGTCAAACAAATATATTAAAGTTGAACTATAATTACAGTTCACCGGCTTTACACCAAGTCAATGGCAAGCAAATCAAGAAATTCACCACAAATTTAGTCTCAAAGCGTGTCTCAACATCTTCGGATCTGGCTAAATAAAGTCTTTGACTTCTGAATATACCAAAGTCATTCAATAAATAGGCAGGAAAATAAATTGCAAAACAACTACTTAAAAATGCAAAACATTATTAAAGATTTACCATTTGAAATTTTGTCATACTACATGCTGATACATCTATTGCAACTTTCTGGCATTGTTTTAATTTCATATTTATGTATCTTTTGTATTTTTCCAAAATACATAACTAATTTAAGGATATTCTTTAATATACTACTTAAAGGCTTACAGTACACGATTCCCTCAAAACTATTATTTAACTTTGAAGAATCTTCTTGCATTAAAACCTTTCTACAATGGTTCTCTGAAATCTTTGACAACAATCCAGCAATCAATGGTTTAACATTTATTTGTCATCCATAGATAGAGAACAGGACGAATTGTGGTGCATACAAAGCATAAACATTGCAGGGATTTCAGTGAAAGTATTTTAGTTATCAAGTGGTTGAATTGCCTTTGTCTGTATACATGAAAGGACAATAGTAGGAATTCCCTATGTCAGTAGAAAACGATCCATTAATTCAGGCTGCAGTTACTGCAGTGTTGACCCCACCCCCACAGTCTGCTCACGTAACCATGCATACACTTCTCTGCCAACAGGATCTGCACTCTTAGCAACACGGGTTACAAAGCACCTGAAAATAATTAAATGGATTCAATACATTTGACACTGGCTTCCCCAGTTCTTATATTTAAAAAAGGCACACTTAGTACTTCTTTTATAGTTCACTCAGTCCAAATGCACAAAGGACTAGTAACTGTGTTTTGTTTAATAATTCCATTCATGCTGCTCTCTTTTTCCTCCCCCAATCTTCTCCCCACCCAAATAATTTCATATATTAGATCTCAAATTGAATACTACTTTTGTTTACTACTGCATACTAATTTCTGGCAGCTCATTATTTAACTAGATTGTTCTTCTCAGAGCAGTAAGATTAATAACGTACTCAAGCACTTCTTCCAAAGGGTCTGTTAAGGAATCCAGGCCTTCCAATACATCTTGCTTGACAGGAAGACCAACATTTCAAAGTAATCATGATATTATTTGTGGGTCTGGTTGCTATATTTTTTATTAAAGTGATGCATATACTGGATTAAATGAAAAGCGTGTGATGCTTCACTACCCTTTTCACTCCTCCCCTTAAAAGGTTATAACTCACCACTCAGCTTCAGAGTTTTTACTTTTTGCTAAATCTCATCTAAGTGGCTTGGCCATCTGGAATTCGTATATGATAACTATTTTGATAAAATCAAGTTTACAGAAAAGGAAGGATGAGAGACAAGTAAGAGCATTCAACTAGTTATAAGGATCAAAGGCACATTTGAAGATTTCGGTACACAACTATACAAAGCTGATGAGGATTATAGGTCAGAGACACAGAGGTTATGAACACATAGATTTAGTCTCAAGATAGTGCCCAGGCAAATGATGGATATTGATCTGCCTGATGTTTAAATGGAAGAAGTCTTTATTCATTCAAAAGTGGACATTAGAATAGTCAGTAGGATACTCAAGACACACTTCAATAATCAAAAAGATAGCTATTGAGTTGGGGATGAATGCTGGTCAGAGTATACATTTTCAAATACTCTCCCCAAGTTGCAGCATAAAAATAAGAAAAAGGAAATAGAACCAAACAAAGATTTTACAGGCAGAAACTGAAACCAGTGCAGTGCAGAAACCAGATATGCCTCACTGTGTTAAAGGGTGCAAATAGGCCGATAAAGGTGGAAGAGTGAAATGTATGAGTGGACTATCCATCACAACTATTCTAGTGGACATCATTTTCTTTAGCACATGGGATAAATTTAGCTTTGAGGCAAAGTACAAGGCACTATACAAAATGTTAATGTCATGGAGTAGAGAACAATGCATTTTATGTTCCAGAAGCATCCATTGTTAAGATAATGAATAGCTTAGAGCAGACAATATCTTATGCTGAATTTCGTCTTCAACTTGTACAAAATTGACGGAAAGAGAACGTTACTAGTTCAGTTCTGAACACAAAATACAATGAACACACATAAAATGCTGGTGGAACACAGCAGGCCAGGCAGCATCTATAGGAAAAGATACAGTTGACGTTTCGGACCGAGACCCTTCCTCAGGACTAACTGAAAGAAGAGATAGTAAGAGATTTGAAAGGGAGAGGGGGAGATCCGAAATGATAGGATACAATGATTCTTCTCACATAAATAGGTGGGCATGCACACAAAATTATTCTCCATCAAATCAAGCTACATTATTTCCAAATACATAAATGCAAAATGTCCAAATTCAAAATGAAAATTAAATTTAAATATTTTATATTAGGTCTTAAAATTTAATGACTGGTCTGACAAAATCCCTTATTCTGTCCCATTTAAATTCAACATAAGTTTCTTCACTTGGCAAATAAGATTAAATTTGTTAGCACCCTGCCAAAAAAGTAGACCCAGTATTCACTTCAATGTTCCAGCAGCACAAATGCTAATTTTCTAGTCCACTCCACTACATTGCAGACACAACGCTTAATCCCAGGAGTTATTTCGTATTTGTAAATCATTATGGTGATAATATCTCAATGCAAGCAAGTTTTTGCATTAACTACTGTGAAAATTACCAAAGGAAAATCTGGACTTGTATTTATTTAAGATACTAAGCACATTGGCTTAATATAAAGCTGGAATGGCTGTAAGCTTTATACTAAGCAGTCAATACAGGTTGAGTACCCCTTATCCTAAACGCACGGGACTGGAAGTGTTTCAGAGTTTGGATTTTTTTCAGATTTTGGAATATTTGTGTCTATATAGTGCGATGCCTCAGGGATGGGACCCAAGTCTAAACAACATCCATTTATATTACAGATACAGCTTATACATATATCCCAAAAGTAGCTTTATATAATATTTTTAATACTTTTGTGCACAAAATAGAAATGCTTACAATGAATTATCAGAAAAGTAAGTTATCACTAACTTGGCCACCGAAGTGGGACAATCAGTAGCTGTTTGGCATTGCCATCATTCCCGACCCTGAATTTATCTGCCACTGGTAGAAGTCTCTGTCTTACACTTGTTCCTCACACACATGTACTGATGCAGCTGTTCACCGTGTTACATCAGCGATAATCTTGGCAAACTCAATGAATTTCTCAGAATGGTCTGTGGTGCTCAGAGACCTGCGCATTCCCTGGGGACCTTTCGAGCACCTTGTAGAATTTTCCATTTGTGACATCACGTCAGCGCTCAGAAAACATTTTCTTTTTTACGATTTCAGAATTTCAGATAAGGGGTGCTCAACTTGTAGATTTTGTTCAGGTGCTGCAATGCATACATAACCGTACAACGTGAACTTACCAAGAATTCTGCAATGTTCTAAGCTATCAAGTTACCACTGAAGGTGAGGGTGAAGGTAAAGAAAGGAAAACAGCAAACCACCAAATAATAAAAAACTTAGAATAATAACTTCAATAGCAAAATAACTCTAGGCATTTCACAGGAGCCCAAATAAACAAGATTTGACAGGAAAATCAGGGAGATCTGTATAGATGACTGAAAGTTTGGTCTGAGGTCGACTAAAAAAGGAGCATATTAATAGGGAACGAACCCAATTCACTTGCAGGCAAGCTTTCAAATTCTCAACTGGCTAACTTCTGACTCTCCACTTGCCACAACAGTTCTGCAATGACCAAAATACTCAGCCAACTCCAGCTTCAATACCTTACCCCCCAGTGAAATTAACTCCCTCTGTCATCCTTGCCAATTCCTGGTATAATCCTCAATATCACACTCTTAAATTCCAAAGACAAAGTACTTATCATCAAGTATGATTACGTAAAAGATGATCTACAACTTCTATTACTCTTCAGCAGTCTTCTCAGTTTTCCCTCTTCCATCTCGTTCATTCTCCTCTCCAATAACAGCCTTAAGCAAATTGTTCACATTGAGACCAACCAGTTAGCTTATCTCCTGTCACTTACCTTCTTTTGCTCACTGATGCAAACTCGTATCAGCATTCTCCTTATTGAGCTCCTATTTCCTAGCAACACACAGCCTTTTGCATTATTATTCAGTAAGTTTCCATTTGTGTGCTCTAAGAATGCATACGAGTCTTTCTGTTTACAAAATACAGACACCAAAAATAAATGCCAGGAAATATGACAGGGAAGTTAGCAACAATGGATAAGCATCTCCACAGACTGTAGGGTAAACAATGAAGCAACTACTTCACAAAGTCAGTAAGAACAAATTATTGACACAATAAGTTAAAACATGGTCAAATTTGTCTGACCATACCGTGAAGGAAAGATGTGTTGTCCAAGTTCTTTGGTTCATTTAATTTAACTAAAGTTTAAGCAGTTCTTTTCTAGTTTAAAAAAAACTCAATAAGTACTTCAAGGAATTGCTCCTAACTTTAAATCTTTACTGACCTTTCCACTTTCACCTCTGACTTCCACCCACAGTACCTGATTCTGTTTCACTCTTCGTACTCTGTCTTTCAAAGCTTCAGTGCAAAACTGATGTATGCTAATTTCTTTCTTCCTTATCCTGAATCCATATGAAATACTGTGTTGCTTAACTCCCAGATCAGCTCAATGCCTCTTAGGCAGGCTTTGAAAGGGAGAATTAAACTATACCTCTGCAGCATCCTGTGAAGGATCCTATAAATTTCTCAGGTTTAAAAACAAGTAGTTTCTGAAAAATCAGATATTACACTGACTCTGCTTCTTAAGTTTTCTGACCCAAGAAGCTTCTTATTCTACTTTAGCCTACCCTTTACTATAAGACCATAAGACAAAGGATCAGGACTCCGCCCATCATGTCTGTTCTGCCATTTGATCATGGCTGATTTATTTTCTCTCAAAATGACTCTCCTGCCTCTTCCCCATTATCTGAGTCCTTACTAATTAAGAACCTATCAACTTTAAATATACCCAATGTATTGGCCTCCACTGCCACAAATGGCTATGAACTCCACAGAATAACCACCTACTAAATAAACTAATTCCTCTTCATCTCTTCTAAAAGGACGTCCTTCTATTCTGAAGGTAGTGCCCTCTGGTTCTAGACTCCCCTAATATTGAAAACATCCTTTCCATGTCCTTTTTATCTAGGTCCTTCAATATTTGGTAGTTTTCAATGAGAGTCTCCTTCATTCTTCTAAACTCCAAGTACAGGGTCAGAGCAATTAAATGCTCCTATATTAACCCCATCATTCCTCTAGACCAAGGGTTCCCAACCTGGGGTTCATGGATCCCTTGGTCTTGATCTGCTCTTGGTCCATAGCATAAGAGGTTGGGGACCCCTGCTCTAGATCCTCTCCAATGCCAGCTGAAACTTCCTTAAATATGGGTTCCAATACTCTAAATACAGTCTGATCAACACCTTATAAAGCCTCAGGATTACATCCTTACTTTTATATTTCAGTCCTTGTGAAATTAATGCTAACACTGCATTTGCCTTCCTTACAACCAATTCAACCTGCAAAGTTAAGCTTTAGGGAATACTGCATCAGGACTCAAGTTCCTTTACACTTCTGATTTCTGAATTTGCTCTGTCCAGAAAATAGTCTACACACTTTATTCCTTCTACCAAAGCATGACCATACACTTCCCTACAATAAATTCCATCACCCACTTCTTTGCCCGTACTTCTATTCTGTCCAAGTTTTTCCTGCAGACTACTTGCTTCCTCAACACTACCAGCCCTCTACCTATCTTTGTACCGTCTGTAACCTTGGCCTCAAAGAAATCAATTCCGTCACATAGATCATTAATATATTTCGTGAAAAGTAGCAGACTAACAACTATCCCTGCAGACCACTAGCCACCGATGGCCAACGAGAAAAGGCCTCCTTTTATTCCCACTCTTTGCTTCTGCTTGTCAGCCAATCTTCTATCCATGCTAGTATCTTTACTGTAATACCATGGGCTCTTATCTTGTTAAGCAGCCTTGTGTGGCACCTTGGCAAAGGCCTTCTGAAAATACAAGAAAACAACATGCAATGGTCCTCCTTAGTCTATCCTGCATATTATTTCTTCAAAGAATTCCAACCCACTTGTCAGGCAAGATTTCCCCTTTAAAGAAGCCATGTTGACTTCGGTCTATTATATTATGTGCCTATAAATACCCCAAGACCTCTTCCTTAAAATTGGACTCTAACATCTTTCCAATCACTTAAGCCAGTCTAACAGGTCTGCAAACTTCCTGTCTTTTGCCTCCCTCCTTCCTTCAAGAGCAGAGTGACATTTGCAATTTTCAAGTCCTCTGGAACCAATCTAGAAAGATTACTACTAATACTTCTAAAATTTCATCATCTTGCAGCATGCTAGGTGAAGTCAATCTGGTCTAGATGATTTGCCTACCTTCAGAGCTTCAGCTTTCTAAGCACCATCTCCTTAGCAATAACAACTACACTCACTGCTGCCCTTTGACATTCAAATTTCTGGCAGGTTGCTGGTGACTTCCACAGTGAAGACTGGTGGAAAATACATATTCAGTTCATCTGCCACTTCTTTGTTCCCCATTACTATTTTTCCAGTATCATTTTCTGGCACTCGAATGTCCACTCTTGCTGCTCTTTTACTCTTAATACATCTGAAAAATACCTTCGGTATCTTCTTTTCTATTACTGACTAGCTTACCTTCATATTTTATCTTTCTTCTACTTTTTGCTTTATTAGTTGGCTTCTGTCATTTATTTTTTAAAAAGCTTCCCATTTCTCTAGTTTCCCATAAATATTTGCTATACTATATGCCCTGTCTTGTTTTTATGTCCTGACTTCCCTTGTCAACCACGGTCACCTTGTCCTCCCTCTAGAATACTTCGTCTATCCTGCACCTTCCAAATTACTTCCAGAAACTCCAGCTGTTTCAGTTCTGCCATCATCCCTGCTACTATCCCTTTCCAATCAACTTTTGCCAACGTTTCATGCCTCTAGTTGCCTCTACTCAATGATGATACTGATACAGCCAATTTTAACTTCTCCCTCTCAAATTGCAAGGAGAATCCCATCATTTTTTGATCACTGAATCCTAATGACTTCTTTAACTTCAGTTCCCTAATCAAATCTGGTTCATTGCACAACACCAAATCTAGAAATGCCTTTACTCTAGTTGACTCAAACCACACGCTGCACTACAAAGCCATCTTTAGGCAGTCTATAAATTCATTGCTCTTGGGATTCAGTACCAATCTGAATTTCCACCATCTACCAGCATTTTGAAAACCTCTATGATTGCTGTAATATTACAATAGTACTAGGGGATTATTTTTACTTGCCTTTTCTATCTCCCATTGAAATTTCTACCCTACATCCTGGCTACTTATTCAGAGGCCTGTTTATAATTCCCATTATAAACCAGGCCTTTTCACTTGCAGTTTCATAACTTTACCCACAGGATTTTACATTTTCTGCTCCTATGTCACTTCAATCGAAGGATTATTTCATTTTTTAAACCAACAGAGCTACCCCAGTCCCTTTGCCCACCTGTCTATCTTTTCAACAGGATGCGTACCCTTGGAGGTTTCGCTCCCAGCTGTGATCTTCTTTCAATGACAACTCTGTGATGCTCACAACATAATACCTTCCAATTTCTAGCTGCACAAGGGCACCTACCTTGTTTCATATTCTCAGGGCCGGACTTTAGGCAGGGCTAGGCTGGGCTGCAGCCCAGGGGCCCGAGCTGCAGAGGGGCCCAAAATAGGTAGCTATCATCATGGCCGACGAAAAAAAATGAGTGGAGCACAGAAAAGAAAAAATACTCAAGAAAAAGAGGACCGTGAGAAAGAAGCATTAAAGACATTGAAATTGACAGAATTTTTTTAAACCTGTTCTCAATGATCGTTCTTGTCACAGTCTGAGACAGGCGGACAAACGGAGACTTGTTCAACAGCTAGCGCTAGCACCAGTGTTAGCACAGGACCACCGTCCTTGCCACAGTCAGCTGCTAACATTGAAGAGGCAGAGAGCATAACTTTGGGATTCCCAACCACAGAGGCTTCTGAACAACCAAGTCGGGCCGCCACTAATGTTAACGTTACCGCTACTGAGGATCCTTACAGCACCACTCCTGCTCGCGGGGGAAAGGAAACGTTAGATGATTCATTCCGGAGTCCTGCCAGAATAAGGATGTGGATATCAAAGCTTTGGAACGAGTATACAAACAGCAGAGACATTTTTTCTCCAAATTTCACTTCAAATGCAAGCTCGTAAATGGTGAGTACATATCAAGGCGATGGCTCTTATATTCCCCTTCCACCAGCTGTGTGTTTTGTTTTGCATGCCGCATCTTCAATGATGGTAACTGTCAGTCCATCTTCAAAACTAGCTTTAGTGACTGGAAACATGCCGCTGAGCGCATAGGAGAGCATGAAAATAGCGAACACTGCAGGAAAACGATACTGACCTGCGTTACACTAGCGTCTGACAGCGAAAGAATAGATACAGAACTGCAAAAACAGTTTGAGTCAGAGTGTGTCTACTGGACCGACGTATTGAGAAGACTGTTGGTGGTTGTGAAGTTTTTGGTCGAGAGGGGACTGGCTATCCGAGGCTCCAGTGACATATTTGGCAGGCCTGATAACAGCAACTGCATTTCTTCTCAATTTTGTCTCCATATTGTCCAAGTTAAATTCTTACCCTTTTCTAAACTTTCTGCCTTTCGCTTTCATCTCGAAGCAGTGGGAACCTCTCCTGCAAAACCTTTTCATTTTACTTTATCCATTCTTTTCCAATCTGTTGGACCCATTCTCCCATTTAGTTTAAAGCCCTACCCACAGACCCAGTTATGCAGTTTGCCACAAACCGAGTCCCATCACAAAAGCTCCCTCCATCTTCAATGTCACATGAATTTAAATATTCTTCTCTCACACCATTCTTTGAGCCATGTATTTAACTCTGATCATAATGATCTCATGCTAATTTGCACATATTACTTTTTTGGTTGTGCATTTTAATTAGTACTTAGCTACTCAAATGCGCTGTTCCTCCTATATAGTTGATACCCACATGGACTACAGCAACTGGATCTTTCCCCTTCCAATCCAAATTTCTCTGAGGGTCGGATGAGATGTCCCAAACCCAGGAACCAGACAAGCAACACAATTTTTGAGACCTTTCATCTTTGCGGAAGAGAATTATGTTTATTTCTCTGACTATGCTGTCCCTCCTTACAACTATATTTCTCTTCTCTCTTGCATTTTGGCTTACTGAACCACAGTTGCACAAGCTTCCTTCAGCCCCCACTCCCATCTGCATAGGGAACAAGAATCTCAGACCTGTTGGACAAGTTCAAAGGATGAGGCTTCTCCAGCACTACCTCTTGGATCCACCTACCTGCCACTTACAGTTACACCCTCTAGTAGTCCCTGACCACATTTGAAGTACAAACCCCATTTCCAGAAAAGTTGGGATATTTTCCAAAATGCAATAAAAACAAAAATCTGTGATATGTTAAGTCACGTGAACCTTTATTTAACTTACAAAAGTACAAAGAAAAGATTTTCAATAGTTTTACTGACCAACTTAATTGTATTTTGTAAATATACACAAATTTAGAATTTGATGGCTGCAACACACTCAACAGAAGTTGGGACAGAGTTAAAATAAGATTGAAAAAAGTGCACAGAAAGATTATGCTACTGTGACAATTATAGCCACCTGGGCTCAGGAGTACTTCGGAAAACCATTGTCACTCAACATAGTCCGTCGCTGCATCCAGAAATGCAACTTGAAACTGTATTACGCAAGGAGGAAGCCATACATCAACTCTATGCAGAAATGCCGGTGAGTTCCCTAGGCCCGAGCTCATCTCAGATGGACCGAAAGACTGTGGAACCGTGTGCTGTGGTCAGATGAGTCCACATTTCAGCTAGTTTTCGGAAAAAACGGGCATTGAGTTCTCCGTGCCAAAGATGAAAACGACCATCCAGATTGTTATCAGCGAAAGGTGCAAAAGCCAGCATCTGTGATGGTATGGGGGTGCATCAGTGCCCACGGCATGGGTGAGTTGCATGTATGTGAAGGTACCATTGACTCTGAGGCATATATAGGATTTTAGAGAGACATATGTTGCCATCAAGGCCACGTCTCTTCCCGGGACGTCCATGGTTATTTCAGCAGGACAATGCCAGACCACATTCTGCACGGGGTACAACAGCATGGCTTTGTAGACACAGAGTGCGTGTGCTTGACTGGCCTGCTGCCAGTCCAGATCTATCTCCTATTGAAAATGTATGGCGCATCATGAAGAGGAAAATCAGACAACAGAGACAACGGACTGTTGAGCAGCTGAAGTCTTATATCAAGCAAGAATGGACAAAATTTCCAATTGCAGATCTACTACAATTAGTATCCTCAGTTTCAAAATGATTAAAAAGTGTTATTAAAAGGAAAGGTGATGTAACACAATGGTAAACATGCCTCTGTCCCAATTTTTGTTGAGTGTATTGCAGCCATCAAATTCTAAATTTGTGTATGTTTACAAAATACAATTAAGTTGGTCAGTATAACTATTGAAAATCTTTTCTTTGTACCTTTGTCAGTTAACTAAAGGTTCACGTGAATTAACATATCACAGATTCTTGTTTTTATTGCATTTTGGAAAATATCCCAACTTTTCTGGAAATGGGGTTTGTAGTTAATCTAATGGCTGTGACTACCTCCTAAAACAGTATCCAGGTAACTCTTCCCTCTCCCTGATGCATTAGTGTTTGAAGCTCCAGTTCCAGGTCATCACCTCGGAGCCAGAGTTCTCCAAGAAACCAACACTTGTTGCAGATGTGGTCACCAAACCACAATGAGATCCACTAGCTCCCACAACATGTAGCTACAAAACATCACTTGCTCCTGCATGCCTACTTTATTTAGTTGTAATTTGTCATCTTTTTATTTAACTGTACAAAAGAATTACCTGTTCTTACCTCGTACTCGCCTGTGTCTCCTTGCTGAAGCCTCTCAAGCCAAAGCCTCAGAATTCCAACTTTCACAATGACCACTCCTAGCAGGGCCATCCTACCTCCTTTTTGATTTTTCCCCTTATAAATCTTAAATATCTTGCGATAGTTAAATCCTACTCTTTGTTACTTTTGGATCCACATCCCTTGTTATTGCATTCAGATCATAATCATTCATTTCTATTTTCACCATTGATGAATACATTTTTGATATCATTTCCTACCTCCCTTGTCTCTTCCATTATTACTTCTTAATATTTATTCCTGGAAAAAATAATAATTCAAGTCACCTAGGGCTGGCCAGTGATGTTGTGGCATCAGCGCTGAACTAAGGCAGATAGTCCCAAGTTTGAATCCAGCTGGGTCCCAATCTGGGCAACAGCAGTATCTGTGTGGAAGAAAGGCCCGGCAAACCACTTCTGTACCTTGCCACGAAAACCCTATGGACAGCTACACTATCCATAGAGTCACCACGAGTCGACAATGACACAACAGCACTCAACAAAGTTAACTGTCCAGACCTTGATGCACTATTAACCAAGAAAATGATTAACTCCATCTTTTCTGCTGACACTTACAATTACCCCTATTTTCATGCCGCTAAGACAATGGGAATTTGGGGAAACAATTAGCCACAGTAACGAGCAAATGTGAGGCAGTGAAAACGCAACAGTTGTTAGCAACCAAACTATTGAAAAGTTCTGCTAACATTTTGGTCAGCATGGACTTGTTGAGCTAAAGGGCCTACACTCAGTGGCCACTTTATTAGATACACCTTTCTAACACTGGGTAGGATACTCTCACTGCTTCCAGAACAATCTGACGTCTTTGTGGCATGGAATTAACAAGGTGCTGGATATATTCCTTGGAAATTCTAGTCCATGTTGACATGATAGCATCACACAGTTGCTTCAGATTTGCAGGCTGCATATTCATACTGCAAATCTCCCGTTCCACCACATCCCAAAGGTGCTCAATTGGACTGAGATCTGGTGACAATGGAATACACTGAACTTATTGTCAAGTTTGTGAAATCAGCATAAGATGACTGGTGCTCTGTGACATTATCCTGCTGGAAACAGCAATTAGAAGATGGTAGATTCTGGCCATAAAGGGATGCACATGGTTAGCAACAATACTCAAGTAAGCTGTGGCATTTAAGCAATGCTCAATTAAATATTAAGGGCCTAACGTGTGCCAAGAAAACATTCCCAACACCATTACACCACCAGGCTGAACTGTTGACACAAGGTAGGATGGATCCATGGACTCGAATTCTGACCCTACCATCTGCATGTCACAGCAGAAATAGAGATTTGTCAGACTAGGTGATGTTTTTCCAATCTTCAACTGTCCAGTTTTGGTAAGCCTGGGCCCACTGTAGCCTGAGTTTCCTGTTCTTAACTGACAAGAGTGGAGTCTAGTGTGGTCTTCTGCTGCTGTAGCCTATCGACTTCACGGTTCGACGTGCTGTGCGTTGAAATGCTTTTCTGCACACCACTGTTGTAACACGTGGTTATTTGAGTTACTGTTACTTCTATCAGCTTGAACCAGCCTGGCCACTCTCCACTGACCTCTCTCATAAGCAAAGCATTTTCACTCACAGAACTGCCACTCACTGGATGTTTTTCATTTTTGGCACTATTTTCTGTAAACGCTAGAGACTCTTGTGCATGAAAATCTCAGGAAATCAGCAGCTTCTGAGATACTCAAACCACCTTGTCTGGCATCAACAATCATTCCACAAAGTTACTTAATTTCATTTCTTCCCATTCTGATGTTTGGGCTGAACAATAAATGAACCTCTTGAGCATGTCTGCATATTTTATGCACAAGTTGCTAGTACACGATTGGCTGATTAGATATTTGCCTAATGAGCAGGTAGCCACTGAGTACATTTCCATGTTGGTTAATTCTGTGACTTGAGTTTCACCTTTCTCCTTTGTACATTTTCTGTCCTCTTCATTTTGAAAATTTCTCTCCTGATCAAAGATCCAAATGTACTAGCAGCAACCTAATACCTAGTAACTTAGAGATATTCATATGAGAGCCCTGACTGGCTACGTGACCATAACTGACTTACAATTGACATCAAACCTGTGTTCACCTCACATCTACAGCTATCCAACTATCAACAAGGAGCATACAAGTATGCCTGTCCAATCTACTTCTCTTCCTAGCATTCCTAACATTCTTCAATACGTAGTCCAATGTTAGACAACATGATTTAGGAACTAATGCATAATGTCCTGACATGCAGGACCACAACAATTAATGCATATATCATCATAGTGCAGAAACAAAACTAATTCTCCTCAATTGAAGCAGTCCCAAGAATTGATTTGAGCCTCAGTACATCTGTTACACATTAAAATCACAAGCGACTTGACTTCAACTGAGTACTCAGATTATACATCTGGACTTTGTTTGAACAGCATAGTAACTAATTCCAAAGCCATTTAATCTGTATTCTTTTCACAGCAAAAGATCAACATGAAAATACATTTACTCAGTCATGACAATTAACTTAGACAAAATATTGCTGCAGTCACCAGTCTTGATAAAACACCTAAGGTACATAATCAGGAAAAAGGACATCACAAAAGTTAAAAATATTAAACAACAGATCTTACCCAGTTCATGGCTTACTCTATGCTACAGAGTTTTAAAACAACCCTCAGGACATACAAATAATTCCTACAACTCTAAAAACTATTTCCATTCTCTCCCTCCATGGCCCAAATGAAAAGACCAAATAGGAAAGCAGTAATATCACAAGAAATGTATGTCAACATATTCCCACCCTAGTAACAGAGGAATGATAGCCCAAGGTGAAATTGAACAATAAATATGACAATAAACAATAGGGCCATCTAGAGGCATTGCAAATAGGAAAGAGACAAAAAACAATCACAAAAAAAACAAAATCTGATGTCAAGACAGGAAGATAATAGGCTTTAATCTACATTAGAAAAGCTGTCCTGTAGCTTTATGTTGAACTTCATTGCCACAGGGTTGGAAGAAAGACAACTGAATGAAAGAGGGCCACAAAAAAATTACAGTTATTGGTACTTGTACACTCAAGCCACACATCCTGATTAATCAATTAATCTGCATTCTGCCTCTCCAATAGCAAGAAGATTGCATTTTTCCCAACAAATGCAGTATGATAGATTGAAAACAGCACAACTAAATTTCATCTTATTACAAATTCCATCCATTCAAGCCATTTGCAAAATGCATTTGTTTAGATCCTCCCCTTTTCCCTTCCATTTAAAACATGCCTATGCACCAGTTTCTCCCTGTTCCAAGGTTAGTGATGGCAAAAATATTATTTTGTTCTTCACAGACACTGCCATGCCTCCTGTATATTTCCAGCAATTGTTTATATTTCCAATTTCAGTATCTTACCTTCATACTTTTAAGAAAGCAAAATATCAATCCCCCCTCATTATGATCTCACACTTTGTTTACCTGCTCTCCACCTTCTCTAGCTGTTACCCTTTATTCTGCAAACTATGATCCGATCTGCATGAACAGATCAAGCCAAGCTTTTTGCTGTCTCAATACATCTGATAATAAGCCCATTCCAATTCCAAGCTTTCAGCATGCAACTCGTGCTTTGAAAACACAAGCCACTATTTTGTTCTATGAAATTCACTGCAAAACATTCATGAAGTAGAAGAGAAAAATTTTTAAATTTATAAGTGTGGAAAAGACAAAATCTTGCTGAAGATTTACACAAATCTGAAAAAAACCTCAAAGCTAATTTAAAAGCAGCCTGCAGGTTTGGTTAATGCCAACAAACACATCAAGACCATTCAACAAATAAAATGGCTGGAGGATTCAACGCAATTTCAGAATGACTTAAACCTGGAAGGAACAGATTCCTGAATTAAACAACTGAACAAATAGAAGTCAATATAAACGGTTTTAAAATTTCAGATATGGATTTTACTGTCTCTTTTACCAAGTTCATTTTCACAAATTAAAAATATACAACTAAAACTTGTTTCCACAATGACTCAGATTGAAATCAGGTCAGAAACAGAAGTAACATGCTGTACTCACATAGACAAAGAAAGAACTTATGTACATATGATGCACGATTCAAGCCTTGAGAATGTTTTCCTATTCTAGTTTTGTCTTAAATGCAGCAAAAGTTAAATCAAAAGTCACAAAATCATGAGAGAGCAAGAAGGTTTTAATTATTTAAGTCAATACCTGGTGCATAGAATTGTCTCTCTGGTCGTTAGCACTACAGGAATGCTGGAGTATTGGCCTTCCCCGTTGTACTCTTCTCTCGACGTTGGGTTTCATTGACTTCAATGAAACCAGGGTTGATAATGCAGCAACCACTTAGCACCTTCAGAAAAAGATTGGGGTGGAATTTTGTCTTTGGTTGAATTCATATTTAGTCATAAGACTAAAATAATTCTTGGCCATAATTCCTCAGTGTGCTAAATCCCAGGTTCAGACTTAGACCCCCATGCAAATTTTTACTTTATTCTTTAGAAAAATGAAAACAAGCAAGCAAAAATAACCCACTAGGTACCATGCTTTAAACACTCAATACATGTTAAAGTGAACATGTATTTGGCATACAAACTAAGATTGAATTATAAAAAGTAGTTCTGAGAGAAATTTAATTTTTGTACATGACAGACTCCTTCCAGTTAAGATTCTGAATTTCAAACATGGTTATAAGTTTATATATATTTTTCTATATGTTAATTTATACAAGACACATGCTTATAACCATTTTATCTGAAATATTTCAAAAAGGAACCTTTCTGATTCACTGCTAACACAACAGAATATGGGATACAATATTCAATACCGAGTCAACCGCATTTTTAATTTTAATCATCAAAAGCATTTTATTTTCAAAGTTAATATGCCCTAAATATCCTTGTGATCAATATTACATCATTCTTAAATCAGCCCCTTCTTGCATTGGAACCAACCTCCATCCCAGAGACCTCAGTGGATAAACTAAATTGACATTTCAGTGGTGTTATGAAAGAATGCTGCCAAGTTGATTATGATACTTTTTGGTGATTAAATCGAGGTTCCACCTACTCTCCAAGATGAATGCAAAGGATCCCATGGCACTAATCCTACTAAAAGCAATTTATTCCAGTATCTTGGCCTATATTTACTTTAGAACTAAAATCATATCATCATAACCTGCTACTCATTGTACCTAAACTAGCTGCCATGCTTTCAACAACAGCAACTATAATTTTTAAGAATCATTGGTTAAAATTTAAACTGCTAAGTCATCCTGAGATAGCAAAACGTTCTAAATAAAAAGTCTCCATCTTCAAACATTAATGAAAAAGAAATGCTTAATGATAGTTCATAGCAAAGAAATCAAGGTGGGGCAAATGAATATTGTAACTGAAAGTTTTTTTAAACCACAGGAAGCAACCAGCATATATGATCCAGGAATTCAAGATACAGTAAATTGTATGTTTCAACTATCCAATCAAACAGACCAAATATTTAGTCTACAAACCACTATTGCGTACTGTATGTGTCGTAATGCAATATATATTCATTTCTATGTATTGTGTGACATGGTCAATAGAGAACATCAGCAAAGTTCAAAGTAGATTAATTATCAAATGACATACATGTTACCATATACTACCTTGAGATTCATTTTCTTGCAGGCATTTACAGAAAAATTACAATAAAATTTTACAATATACTATACATAAACAAAGATTGCCAAACAACCAATGTGCAAAATTGGAAAACTCTAAATGAAACCAATACTGAGAAGATGAGTTGTAGAGTTCTTAAAAATGAGAGTCTGTAGGTCACAGAACCAGTTCATAGTGGTGAATGATGTTATCCGCGTTGGTTCAGGAGCTTAATGGTTATAGAATAAAAACAGTTCCGGAACCTGGTGTTGTGAGACCTAAAGCTACTGGAACTCCTGCCTAATGGTAGTAGCTAGAGGAGGGTATGGCCTGGATGGTGGGAGTCTTTAATGATAGACGCTGTTTTTTTGTGACAGTATTCCATGTAAGTGTACTCAATGGTGAGGAGGGTTTTGCTTGTGATGGACTGGGCTGAATCCACCACTTTCTGTAGCCTTTTCCATTCCTGAGCACGGGAATTTCCATCCAAGTCATGGTGCAACCAGCTAAGGATACTCTGCTCTGTGCAGCTATTAATGTTTTTGGAGAAATGTTGAATCTACGCAAACTTCCAAGAGAGGCTTCTTTGTGATACTTACGAGCTGGTCAAAGAACAGATCCTCCAGAGAGACATCTGACGTCTTTAGTTCCATCACACTGATATCCCCAGGCCATTGCTGCTCACACTGCTGATGTACAACTGCACTACTAGATTCAGCTCTAAAAATATCATTAAGTTCACTGATGACACAACTGTGGTTAGCCTTATCAGCAACAATGATGAGCTGGCATACAGAAAGGAGGTGGAATGGCTTGTAGGCCGGTGTGAACACAATAAACTTCAGTCTCAAAGTGATGATTGTGAACTTCAGGAAGGTGGCATCTGGCCACTCCCTACTGCACATGAACACCTCCTCCATGGAGGGCCAGGAGCACCAAGTTCCTGGAGTGCACATCATGGACAATATCACAGTCCCTTAACACCTCCTCTTTAGTCAAGAAAAAACTGCAGCGTCTCCACTTCCTGAGGGGATTGAGGCAAGTGAGTCTCTCCACCCACATTCTACCAGAGCACCATTGAGTGTCCTGACCTGCTGTTATCATCGTTTGGTGTGGGAATTCCAAGGCATCTGATCGCAAGACCCTGCAATGGATTGTGAGGACTGCTGAATCACTGGGGTCTCTCTCACCACGCCCATACAGGACACACACCAGAAGTGCAGAGTTCGCAGAGCCCTCAGCATTGTGAAGGACCACATCTATCCATCCCATAATTTCTTTGACCTCCTACTGTCAGGAAGGAAGCACTGCAGTACAAGAACAAGGACAGTTCTGCTGGTAACAGCTTCGTCCCCCAGGGTGAGAGATTGGCTGGCTGCCACCCAGTACACATTATGACAGCACAGTCACATTATACTGTTGTATATTTAACTACTTTATATCTACTTTTACATATGCAGACTATTATCAGTTAATATTATTGGGTTAACATTATTTTATATGCCATATTTGATACACGTACTGTTGTTTTGCACCTTGGTCCCAGAGAAACGTTTTGTTTCGCTGTACATGTTGAATGACAATAAGCTTGAACTGGTATCTTGATGCCAAGGAATTTTAAACCACTAACCCTTTCACCTAGGTTTCTCTAATTTGAACTGGCTCTTGGACCTACGGCTTGGTCTTCCTTTGGTTTAGCTGACATTGGGTGGTGGTTGTGGCAGTACTCAACCAGACTTTCAATCCTACTTTTATATGCTGATTCATTGCCATCCTTGATTTGGTTAACAACAGATGTTATCAGCAAACAAATACAACATTGGAGCTGTACTTAATTGCACAATCCTAAGAATAAAGTGAATAAAGCTGGATGTACACAGCCCTATGCTGTAACTGTGCAGATTGTGAGTGTGGAGATATTTTTACCAATCTGTTCAAACTAGGCTCAGCCGGTGAGGAAATCTATAATTCAGTTGCATATGGAGGTATCGAAGCCAAAGTCTTGGAGCTTAGTGACGAGATTCAAAAGCAATAGCAAATAGAATATCATTACATTCCTCTGCACTTTCCAGGGGTCAATTCCATGTTAATTTATTTATTTTAATGCAATTATTACTACTTAATCAGTCCAAATCCTAAGCACTTATTGCTCAAGTAGTTTGTGAATGTTCCCTTTGGTCTTTTTTTGTCAATCACATTAATTTTGTCTCTCTGGTTATCACCTTTTAACTACGGCAAACAGATTCTCTTAGTTAATATAGATAATCTTTGCAACAAAAAACACACACAGATCTTGTTAGTCTCCAAAGAGAACAACCCTAGTTTCCCCAGTCTATCCATTTAATTATGAAACTTCATCTATTGATACAAACCTATTCCTTTTAATTTTGTAGGCCAGGCAGCATCTCTAGGAAGAGGTGCAGTCGATGTTTCAGGCTGAGACCCTTCGTCAGGACTAACTCATTAACTCGTTAGTCCTGACAAAGGGTCTCGGCCTGAAACGTCGACTGCACCTCTTCCTAGAGATGCTGCCTGGCCTGCTGCGTTCACCAGCAACTTTTATGTGTGTTGCCTGAATTTCCAGCATCTGCAGAATTCCTGTTGTTTTCCTTTTAATTTTGCCTGCTTTTTAGGGAATAATGTTCAGCAATTGATGTAACCAGTTTGCAGCTGGTTTAGCACAACTTATTGGAATTTGTATTCTATACTTCTATTTCTATGGGAGTATAGCAAGTAATATACCTATCTAAATAGGAAGGAAGCAAGTTTCCAATGACAGGGATCTTAATAATCAATTGACACAGAATTAAAGACGGCTGACAAAGAACCAGAGGCAACACATGGGAAAATGTTTTATACACTAGGCAATGACCTGGAATTCATTGCCTTAAAACGTAACAAAAGTAGATTCAACTACACTGTCAAAACACAATAAAAACTTTGAAATACTGAGTCATGACAAGATTTCCACTAGGGTGTTTCAAAGCACTTGACAGTGAAAAAAAAATCAGATAATTGGGAAACAGGATCAACTGTGCGGTTCCGTCAATGATCCAGCACAGGTAAAAATGGATCAAATTGCCTTCTCCACTGTAGCATCATTTCATGACTGAACTCAGATTTGAAGTCAGCATAAACTTATATAATCAGAACCTTTTGATTGTTAACAAACTTCCAATGCATCTGCTGTTTCACATATTCAATCTACCTGCTTTCATTTCCAAGCACTGTACTGCCATGAAGATTAGTGACCTGGAAATTCTTTCAGTATTTTTTTCCAGCATCAATAGAGTGTTAGTAATTTCCTTGCCCTATTTCAGAAACTATATACTGAAATAAAGTTTATTTGTTACAGCCCATTTAAAACATTGCTATTAATGCTATTTGGTTTCAGAAATTAACATTTTCTATATTAGCATTTTTTTTCAGGAAATAGTGGATTCCAGTTAATTGGGCCATCAGTTAATCGGGCCATCAGTTAATCGAGGCAACCACTTATTTGGAACAGCTCTTGAAGAATAAAAACTAATCATGAAAAATAGCTGGGATTCCCTTAGTTTACTTGGGACACTATGCCACTTAATGTGGACAGGAGATTGTTGTCAAACGGTTTCCAACTAGTGTCTTTCATGTGCACTTGTGTGGTTATTAGCCACTACACCACTGTGCTTGTGTTTGCTCAAAAAAGTGATTTTTGTCACTGATAGTTGGTGAGAAAAATCAGAACTGTTTTACTCACTGCGGTTTCAAACATTAAGGCTTAGAGATGCCAGAAACTGCTGGGAGTGAAAATTAAACTATTTCATACTTCAACAATTTAGAAATTATGAAGAATTGAGCTATTGAGAATCATCTTTAATGTTACAATGAAAATAAAGATTTGGAGGATGCAATTGTCGAAAGCATTGTATGAAACCAGTCCATTATCTACACTAGGTGTCTGAGCTAATTTTGTTCATCTATAGTCAAAAGAACGTGGCAGCGTACACTGCATAAATTCCAACAATAACTTAGGAACTAATACAGGTTGAGCCTTAGCCAAAAGGTTTGGGGCTGCAAGTGCTTCATACATATATGTGTGTACATACACACACACACCTTATACATACACCCTGAAGCACATACATATACCCTAAATGCAGCATCAAACACTACAACATCAGGTCTGAGAAACATAAGGGAGGAGGTACACCATCATTGACACTGTGAGATGGAACATCAGAAACAGCTGAGGGACCTGGAAGTGAATGCTCTCGGGATAAGGAGGCACTGTGCTGGACAACTTTTTAAAATGCTTCTTCCAGTGTTGTCTGCCTCATTAACAAGGGTTTTTGTCAAAGCAATCGTTCTTTGATTTTATAAACTGACAAGATTTCTTGTTCTGTTATGAATGTACATCACCATAGCCCTTTAATTTCTCAGCAGCTTTGTGATCAGCACTTTATCATCATAAATCCTTAAAAATTTAATGCTATGCCTTTTCTTAAATTTCTGCAACTAGTCTGCTGAATAGTCACAATTAACTTTAATCTTCAATTCGTTATGATAGATTTGTGCTTGTTTCACGATCAGCTTACCATTAAGCAGCATACGTTCACTCTGACACTAACAAATCCACTCTTTCAATACACAATAAGATCTTCATTCTTCACTTTATGCAGTGTTCTCATTAACTTCTCATTAATTTTAACATAGAATTTTAAGAGTTTCTCCTTGTTTCTTAAAGTTGTAGATGGTGGTCGCTCCAATACCATACTCCTATCAGATGCTTCACACTTACACCACTGTCAAGTTTTTCCAAAGTTTTTCCCTCTTCCTTTTCACTATTACCCATGGAGATAACTGCAGGCCTTTTTGACATGATCAACAATATATTCATTGCACAGAGCAGAGAATAAGCACATAACACATGGTAATCACTGTGAGTAATGCATGAAGGCCTGGCTACAATGACCGTTGAAAACAGGGTCACATTAAGGGTATGCAAAGTCAATTCTCAAAACTATCTGTGGTGTGCAGAGACTTGCGCATCACCTGGAAACCTTCCCAGCGCCTTGTGGAATTTTCCATCTGTGACATCACGTCAGCGCGCAAAAGAATTTCAAATTTCAGAGGTTTTTGAATTTTTGGATAAGGGGTGCTTAATCTGAACAGTTTTATAGTACAATAGCACTGTTTTAATGTTTTAATTTGTTCTGTATTTCAGTTAAATACATAATTTGTTACTGAGATAAATATTAGTTTGTCTTTTTTTAAAAAAACACCTTTTTAACTATTTCCATGAAACTTTGACTAATTGGGGCATCCGCTTAATTGGGCCAAAATGTACTGGTCCCAATTAACTGGAATTCACTCTATTAATTTTTTATAACCCAATCTAGCCAAATGCCCTTTCCATGTGTAAATGCAAAAGTCACATTTATCATACATGAAAGTTTCTCACTTTTACCAGTTGAGCCACACTTTATTTTTGTAAATACACAGTAAGAAGTGAAACGCCATGTGGCTGCAAAGATCCCTGAAGAAAAGCTTCTGAAAATGAGATTGTCTCCTACTTTAAATAATGCAGGCACACAAGTTTTGCTGCTACACGAATCTGAAGTATCAACCAAACACAAGTATGCATTCACACCTACAACAGGTATTTGGCTTTATTATAGAGTTTTACAGGCATTCATACTACTGCTCAACCACACCTATGCATTCAACAGAAAAGAGCAGATGGCTATATGACTGAAGAAATGGCATAAAGGAAATGTCTCAAGTCACTGGAAACCTGTTGTGGGGAAGATGGAATATGCACAAGCTCGACAGCTTGTAAATAGAGGTGGGCTAGTACTCAACTACCTTGAGAAATGAAACTGGCAGGTAGTGGAAGTGTCAACAAAGGAGAACTTTGGAACAGTGACCATAATTCTGCAGATGTCAAGTCTGTTACGATAAGTGATAAGATTGGTCCGCAAGTCAAGGTCCTGAAGTTTGGTGAGGGGCGGAAGCGGGAAGGATGATTTCAATAGCTCAAGAGTGGACAGAGAACATAGAAATCTACAGCACATTACAGGCACTTCAGCCCACAATGTTGTGCCGACCATGTAACCTACTCTAGAAACTGCCTAGAATTTCCCTACCACATAGCCCTCTTTTTTTCCAAGCTCCATGTATCTATCTAAGAATCTCTTAAAAACCCTATGATTCTGCCTCTACCACCATCGCTGCCAGTGCATTCCACACACCCACAAATGTGTGGAAAAACTTATCTCTGACATTCCCCCTGTACCTACTTCCAAGCACCGTAAAACTATGCCCCAATTTCAGTCCTGGGAAAAAGACTCCGGCTATCCACACGATCAATGCCTCATCATCTTAAACACCTATCAGGTCACCTCTCATCCTCTGTCACTTCAAGGAGAAAGGCCAAGTTCACTCAACCTATTCTCATAAGGCATGCTCCAAACTTGAACCTGACAAAAAACAGACTAGGAGCAGATACTTGCAGGTAAAATGAGATCTGACAAATGGGAGTTTTCAAGAAAATTTAGAGATTGTTCACCCCAGGCCAACAGGATCATGAAATATCCTTGGCAAAAAAAAAGGAAAATCCCAAGATATAAGTATACTAGGAGCAAGTGGATAACCAGGAAATATGGGTACCAATAGATACCAAATGGATAATCTATTTGTGGAGCCAGGTAATATGGGCAACGTCCAAAGTGAATATTTCTCATCCATATTCACCAAGGAGAAGAGCATAGATGATAGTGAGTTCAAAGAAGTGTATGTTAATGGTCCGTAGCAAGTCAGTATTAAGAAAGGGAGGTATCAAATGTCGTGAATGCATGAGTATAGACAAATCCCCAGGGTTGGTTGAGATCTATCCCAGGATACTAGTTACAGGAAGCAAGGGAGGAGACCGTTGATACCCTGATGAAGATTTTTTCATCTTCATTGAGGTACCACAAGACTGCAGAATAGACAATGTTGTTTATGTATCTGAGAAGGGCAGCAAAGATAGCTGAGTGATTACAGGCCAGTGAGCTAAGGTAAAAAAATTTTGGAAAATTTCTGGTCTGATCTGAAAGATGTTTTGAAGACATGCTCGCAAGGGGATCAAAGTGAAGAAAGAGGTAACAAGGAGGTACAGTTTACAGCTAAATTAGCACAGCTGCTACTCAGAAGCTATTAAGTTTATCAGGCTGGAGGTTCAAGCAGAAAGATAACATTGGTAAGGGCCCATATCTTCTAAACCCTTCCAATCCATGTACCTATCCAAGTACCTTTTAATTGTTGTTCATGAACCTGCCTGAACTTCTTCCTCTGGTATCTCAGTCCATACAGGGGTAACATGAGGGGGAACTTCTTTACTCAGAGTGGTAGCTGTGTGGAACGAGCTTCCAGCAGAAGTGGAAGAGGCAGGTTCGATATTGTCGTTTAGAGTTAAATTGGACAGCTATATGGACAGGAAGGGAATGGAGGGTTATGGGCTGAGTGCAGGTCAGTGGGACTAGGTGAGAGTAAGAGTTCGGCACGACTAGAAGGGCCGAGATGGCCTGTTTCCATGCTGTAATTGTTATATGGTTATAATGACCTCTGAGTCTAGGTGAAAAAGTTGCCCCTGAGGTTCCTATTAAATCTTGTTTTTCTCACCTTGAATCTATGTCCTCCAGTTATCAATTCCCCAAGCCTGTGAAAAAGTCTGTGCACATTAACCAAGCCCTCCAGCATTTCACCCATCACTAATGATGATACATTCAGCTACAGCTACCACAATCTGCACTATAGTTTCACAGGGTTATTGGAAGTAACTAATCAGGCTTTGGAGATTTATCTACCTTTTAAGTTTAAGACATCCAACACCTTCTCCATTTTACTGCAGATTACCACCCAAGACTTCCATTAACCATCTCAAGTTATGTCCTTATCCACAGTAAAAATAGGAGAAATGCTCATTTGCGTCCTTGCCCATCTCCTGTGACTCCAACAAAGATGTCCACTTTGGTCCTTGATGGGGCTCTATTTGTCTCCATAGTCTCTTTCTATCTTTATGTACTTAAAATCAATTTGATTTCTCAATCTTGTCTGCTAAAGCTCTATCATGCCCCCTTTAGCCTTTCTGATTTTGTTCATTTATTGTCATCTGACTGTACTCTCCAGACCACAGTACACCCACAAAATATACATCACACATAACACAAAGGAAAATATTACCACAAGTTAATAAAATATAATTCAAAGTGCAGGTAGTGCACAGCACAGGTGACAGTAAACAGCTCCGTGTCCTAGTGACAAGACTCCAATGGTGGCAGGATGTTTCATTAGTCTCACAACTGTTACCAGTCTGGCAGTCCAGTCCTGATGCTCCTGTACTTCCTTCCTGGAAGTTGTGGGTCAAAGAGATTGTGGAATGGGTGGCAGGGTTCCTTAAATATGCTTCAGGCCCTTTGTATACAAGGCTCCTTGTAAATGTCTCAAGTAGGGAAAGGGAGACCCCAGTGATCCTCTCGGTGGTTTTTGCTACCCTCTGTAGGGTCTTGCGGTCTGATGCCTTAAAAATATTATAACCCTGTACTCCAGGTGGGATTCACTTGACTTCAGCTGCTTATACCTGACTCATGGATCCTCCTTAATTCTGATCAAAGCCTCAATATCCCTTGTTATCCAGGTACCCAACTTCTGCCAGGCTTGCCTTACACTCCAACAAACATCCATATTTTGAATTCTCAAAATCTTATTTTTAAAAGCCTCCCAATGCCCGATGCCCCTTTGCCTCAAAACAACTTACTGCAATCAATTTTTGAAGTTCCTGTCTAATTCCGTCAATATTTGCCTTGCCCAAATTTAGAACTTTAAGTTATGGACCAGATCTGTTACTTTTCATAACTAATTTAAAATTAATAGAACTATGGACACTGGTCTCAAAGTCCATTCCCACTGACACCTCAGTGACTTGTCTTGCCCCATTTCCCAAAAGTAGGTAAAGTTTTACCCTCTCCCACATGGGGCCATCAAAATCTTGCATGAGGAAACTTCCCAAACTCATTTAATAAATTTCACCTCATCTTAGCCCTTAGCACGATGGCAGTCCCAGTCTATAATCAAGGAAGTTAAAATCCTCTACTCTGACAACCGTGTTATGCTTATGAGTGTCTACAATCAACCTGCACATTAGTTCCTCTAATTCTCATTGACTATTTGGGGGCCTCTAGTACAACCCCAACAAGGTGGTCTCCCCCTTCTCAGCTCCACACAAAGCCACTTGATGATCTCTCAGTAATTTTATATTGGACCACTATCATGATGTTCTCAATCAGAAATGCAACTCCCTTTCCTCTCTTTTCTCCTCCTCTATCCCACAATAAAACACAAGACTAGGAGCAGAATTAGGCTATTTGGCCCATTTAGTTTGCTCCACTATTTCTTCATCGCTGATTTATTATCCTTCTCAACCCCATTCTCCTGCCTTTTCCCCATAACCTTTAACGCTCTTACTAATCAAGAACCTATCAACCTGTTCTTTAAATATACTCACCTAAAGGACTCATATCCACATAAATTTAGCTGCCAGTCCAGTCTCTCCTTTATCCATGTTTCTGAAGATGTTATAATATGGCAGTCCAATAGAGCTATGCATGCCTTGAGTTCATCCATCTTAGTTGTCAAGCTTCTTGCATTGAAATAAATATAATTTCATCAGAGTCTTTCCTCACTCCCTGCCATGCTACTGCTTGGCATGTCTACTGATCTTACGGTCACTGAATTCTTTCTCATTTCTGGCCGTCTATCTGCCTTACTTCTGCTTTGGATCCCACCCACCTACCAATCTAGTTTAAGCCACCCTTAGCAGCACTAGTAAATCTGCCTGCTAATATACTGGTACCCCTCCAGTTCAAGTGCATCACATCCCTCTTGTACAGGTCATCTCTATCCCACCCAAGACCCCAACGGTCCACAAATTTAAATCCCTGACCCCTGCACCAACTTTTCAACTGTGCATTCATCTGCAGTATCCTCCTATTCTTACCCTTACAAACACTTAGCACAAGGAGATTATTACTATCCTCAAGGTCTTGCTTTTTAACTTCTTTCTTAACATGTTACATTCACTCCACAGGACCTCATCCCTTTTCAACCTATGTAATTTGTGCCACTGTGCACAATGGTTTCTGGCTGTTCTCCCTCTTTCGTGAGAAATGTTCTGCAATCACTCAGACATCCTTGCAGGTAAGTAATACACCATTCCAGAGCTCCTCTTGCAGTCAGAGAATCTCCTGTCTGTCTCTCTATTAAGTCTTGTTTCACCATAGTCCTTTCTGCCTTCAGCCTTCTCTGCTAATCCTCAGAGTCTGTCCTGGCTGCTGCTTTCTCCTGACATTCAAGGGCAATGGCCACAGGAGAATCTTGCACTCTGTCTACCCGTTCTGCCTTTCCTAGTGGAAAGACTACTACCTGCAGCAAGGTACAACCACCTCACTGAAACTCTTACACATGATGCTCTGAGCATCCTGGATGATCATTAATGTATCAAGCTCTAGCTCCATAGCACAGTTAGCTAGGAGTTGCAGCTGGTCACACTTACAAGTGTAGTCCTCAGAGTCATAACGTCTCCCTGCTGGACAAGCATACCCCTGTCCTAACTGCCATCTTAATGCACAAATTGATCCTGGTGAATCTGCTCAGAGACCTGTACATATTTGGAACTCCTCACTATGTTTAAAACAAATAGATTTCAAATCAGTAAAAGCATCAAGAATTATGAATAAAGGTCAGTAAAGTGGACAGTCGAATTGAATGGCTTTACAAAGAGGCTGCCTCATCTGCATTCTGCCCTTCAAGGGTCATGCAGGTTCCTATTCCTACCTACTTTGCCATCAATTGAGCATAGGGTCCCAGAAAGTGTTGGTAAGAAATGAGCCGGGAGAATGTTAACTGCATGTTGTAACTTTTTAAGGATTGCTTCTTGAAGTCAGACATGCAAGTTTTGTATCCCCTCTTTTACTAAATGACATTTCCTTCATTCTTGGTAGTTTCTGACTAGAATAATGTGGAGCTATTTTATGCATAATTGCTATTCACACAAGGCTTATTAACTCCAAGGAGGATTCTGTTGAAACCATCCAATGCAAAGGTGGCTGGATCAATCTACTTGTGACTTGCACAGCATTCTGTCCCAGGAGCACAGGAAAGATGGACTTGATCGCTTAAATAATGTTCAGTTTGAACCTTCAGAACCATTAAAAGCTGATGGTTTTCCCAGAAAAAGAACCAACCCTATTCACATGGCACAATATTAAAGTTTGGACATTATACTGATATTTACATCATCTGGCTAATCCAGACAGAATGAAACGTGGCAAAGTGTACAAACTGTACATCTCCCACCCAAAAAAAACATCCTCACTAACAACAGGTGTCCTTCTATTACTGTCATTGCATCAGCCAAGGCTGCAAAAATTACACTGTGTGTGAAATACAATATGTGTATCAACTTTCCATTTTAATACTAGTTTGTTAAGAAATTCAAACTCATGTTTTATCATTTATTAAAAGCTACAGTGACATAAATTTCAATATTTGTAAAATTGTGCAAAATAATAACTATACATACTTCACAAAATCTGTACCTCATTACACCTAATAGTGGTATTAAATTCTATTTTGAACCACATGCATTCACTATTTGGGAAAAAGATGTAAATTCAAAATAAAAACACTAAATCCATTACCTGCAAGTCTTTTCAATCATTTTAATAGCATCAAGTAATTTTATCAGATTTGATACTTTACAAAAAAATTTCAGGGTGTTCCATCCAGATTTTGTGTCACAGAGGAAGCAATGTGCTTTATTAGAGTAATACGGTAAATAGCTAGCACCATCAGGAATGAACAAAAATTATCTTTATAATAGTATAAAACATGGAGATTCAAAAAATCATGTTTCAATATTCACACAAAGCAAAAAAAAGTCTTCCTATTTCACAATATATTTTTACTTAACTTGACTACTCCCCGAAAGTAGCTTCCTCCACCCCCCATAACTGTTGAAGTGATCTGTGGAAAAGTCTGGGCAGTGCACTACAGGTCAAATTACTGTTGTCATGATGCAGACTCTATATTGAGGATGATTAAATGGAGAATGGACACCCACTTTGCAGATCATAAGCTACTTTAAATGGAACCTTAAGATTCTGATTCACTGCTGATGCTTTCTGCCTGACTCCAAGGGTCCACCTACATTTGTCTAATTAATCAAGCACAAAAAATTAGCACGTCTTCTAATCAGATACTTCTGAGCATCTTATGCTCAATGATAAATTCAGCAATTTTAGATGAAAATGGGAGCAGCAAATTTATCTTTTTGCACACTTCTTTTACTCTTTATTAACCTAATAGAGCTAATTTGCAATGTTTTATTACTCTTTTTGTCATTTAGTCTCTTCTTCCATCCTAGTTTCATCCAATTTTTAAAAGACTGCTAAATAATATAATTATCTTTCCACTTTTGACTAAAATCACAACCCTGGAATGTCAATTATCTTTCTTTATCCCACCCCAGTTGCTGCCTGGCAGGAATTTTCAGCACTTTCTGGTTTTACTTCAATCAGATTTGAACTGTGCAAATTACAGGAGACCAGTAATGACAGAAAGGAGAAAGCTGATCCACCAAAAGGTGTCAGTCTGTTTGGAAAGCAATGAACTGAAATGGGGAAATGCGCCTGTAGTGTATACTGCGGATACAGATAAAGTATAAAGATAAAAATTTCGGAGAATGTACAATAAGAACGCAAGTGATCCATTACTTTGGAATGGGTACACACGGATTTCACATACCCAAAGCTCCTTGCTCGATGGTGATGACTATCTCGTCCATCAAGACCATGCGAAACTCTACCTCCTCCTCGGCGCATTTTTGGCGGAGTGCGCGTTCGATCTCCTGCTGAGGGTAATCCTGCAGGATCCTGCGATCTGTCACGAACCAGACGCGGGCGGACATGACTCGCACAACAAAACGGTCAGCCCAAGAGCGAGCGAGGAGGGGGAAAGACTAACAGAGGACGGTGTTCGGGGAGTGGGAGGCGGTGATTGATGAGGAGCGGAGCCAGCCTGAGGCAACGGTCTGGGATGGAGCGACGGAGGGGCGGGCGCCACTTCTCCGCCCGCGGGCTCCGATCCTCCTCAGGCGCCCAGGGCGAAAAAGACAGCCTGTGAAAGTGAGGGAGGAGGAAAAAAGAGAGAGGGAAAAACACGCAATCGTTAAACCGGGAGTAGGTGTCAGTCCCGACCCGCAGTAACTGACGAGGGGGAGGGGGAGGTAAAGGTGGAGGTTATGGGGATGGGGGTGGAGTAAAGGAAACGGCTTCTATTCACTCTCTCCCCTCAATTACATTAAAGAGAAAAATTTCGAACCGCCGTAAGTGAAGGGTTGTCCCCTCCCTCCTTCGATGCCCTTTAATGGGACGGATAACGGTTATTTCCTTTGTTCGACAATGTTTAAGCGACTTTCTCTGTCCGGTCGTACGAGTGCCTCCTCGGTCGCTCGGTTGTCGCGGAGAGTGGGTGTGCGCGGACCGCGCCAGGCTCCTGCCTCCTGCCTCCCGCCTCCCGGTTTTGTTGTGAGTTGGGCGACCCGTGGAGGGAGGCGGGGCGCGACGGCGCGGCCGGGCTCGGGAGGGGGGCGGGAAAGTGGGTCAGGAGGCGAAAACGCAGCCGTCCAGTGCGCAGGCGCCCAACATCCCTGTGGAATTTCTCACCCCCCCCCCCCGGTTTGAAACGCGATGTCGAATCAACCCCCCACCCCCACGCGCGCGATGGTCAGCCGGGTGCTCGCGCTCGTGCCTCCACCGCCTCGGCCACGTGAACGGGCGCAGGCACCTGAGATTTCACGCACGCGCCCTCCAGGGGTGCGCATGTCAATCAAAGCCTCCCTTCATTTCCCCCCCCACCCTCGCCACTTTAAAAGAAAAACTGACCCTCACGTTTCTGTGCACTCCGTGAACGTGCGCCCCTCCTCCATTCACTGTATGCATACCCAGGGTACTGGAATGTCGACGTCTTACCCGTCGTGTAATGCACTATCCATTTCTACAAAAATAACGCATTTTGATGCATCTACCTGCTTGAAAATTAAACTGGGTCCGGCAGCTCACTGCTGGCTCCCGATCAACGTTGACACGTCTGGGTGACAATTCGCGAGTTTTGCAGCTTCCTTTGTGGGCGGGGACGGCTCGGGTGTGCGCTTCTCTGGAACGAGAAAAATAGTCCTTGCTCGATCGTAGGGATTTTGCGTGTGTTTGGTATGGAGACAGTGAATGTAGCGTCTAGTCGTGGGAACCGGGCAGAACTCGCTGTAACCAGATACACGGAAGGATGTGGTATTCGGTAGAATATGCCAGAATAACGACGTAGCCTCAGACAATTTACAATACGCATATTAAATATATACACTGTAGATACGCTGTTTTTGTTGCATGCGAATTCTCCCGATAGAAACCTTAAATCAAATTTTTAAATGTGACATTGTTCCGATGGTTGGTGCGAATTGTGTTTCATACGATTTGGATCATTAAAACATGGCAACGCGGGGTAATTATCGCCACTTACCTGTGCGAAATATGCATTTTTTTTAATAAAAGAGGTATCGTTAAATTGAATTAAATCCCTCTTCAAAAAATTTTTGTAGCTGGCCTTCCATCGAAACAACTATTGTCGTTAGTTATTTAAGCAAAACAACGTAAAATTAGATATTAGCACGAGTAACAATAAAAGGTAGCTCTTTAAAAACTTAAAACCAGAAGCATTCTGATGAAGGGATAACGACGTTAGCTGTTTACGTCTCCACTGCCTGACCTGCTGAAGCTCCCGTGCATTTTCTATCTCGGACTTTTAAGTGTTTCAAGAGAGGAGTCAAGCATAAATTCTAGAGATTAAAACAAGGACAACTGAACAAATCATTGCAAATACGGAAGAGGAGATATGTGCAAAGTCAGTCCAGAAGCAGACAACCGCAGGAACACTGAAATTTTAAAAAAAACATACAGGAGACATCTTGTAGGTCGGAAGCGTGGAAAGAGAAACAGTTAACGTTTCGGGTTCTTTGCCAAAACTGAAAACGCTGATTAAAGAAGATGTTGCAAGGCTGGAGGATGTTACAGAAAAGAAGGGCAAACTATGGAGCAATTTAAACAAAATAAGAGTTTTAAGTACGAACAGGAATGTTGGAAATCGGGTAGCATTTGTACACAGTTCATGTTTCAGATCCAGGATAACTTGGAGAAGTAAGAAAACAGACATATTGTCAGTAACGGGGTGAAGAAAACAAATTAGTTATCTGTGATAGGATGGA
Source organism: Mobula birostris (assembly GCF_030028105.1). Lineage (NCBI taxonomy): Eukaryota > Metazoa > Chordata > Chondrichthyes > Myliobatiformes > Myliobatidae > Mobula > Mobula birostris. The sequence continues at coordinate 25,438,317 of NC_092396.1, forward strand.
GACCAATGGTGATCCAAGTACATGGTTCCCTGGAAATATTATCACAGATAGAAGGGAGGGGTGAAGGCTGCTTTCTGTACACTGCCTTTCATCAGTCAAGGCACTGAGCATATAAGTTAGGATGTTACATTGCAGCTATGCACTACATCATGAGGCCGCATTTGGGATATTGTGTTGTCCCTGTCCTATAGTAAAGATGCAGTTGGAAAGAGTACAGAGGAGATTTAAGAGCTATGGAGACCAGCTGTGCAAGTTGAGGCCTTTTTCAATGGACCATAGGAGAATTTATACACTTTTATAAAGGTCAACGAAATCACAAGGGACATAGATAGGGGCAGTGCAGGCAGTGTTTTTCCCAGGGTTGGGGAATCAAGAGAGCATAGGTTTAATGTGAGGGGGAGATGTTAAATGGGAACCGGAGTGGGGCAACTTTCCCACCTCGTGAAATGAGCTGCCAGAGGACATGGCTGAGGCACATATATGAACTTGATAGGTACATGAATGGAAAAGACTTGGGTATGAGCCATTCACGTGCAAATGGGACTAGCTCAGATGGCCGTTTGTTCGACGTGGACTCTGTGACACTTGCTGCTGGCTGAGAAGGTTGATGGCTTGTGGCAGTATGGGATACTCCTGAGGTAGGTGCAAGTGAGATAAATGAGGACAGAGGAGAGAGAAGTGTGGACCCTATTCTGATACAAACTCGAAAGGCAGTTTATCTAAAATTGTTGAACTCGTTGAGTCCTGAGGCTTGTAAGGTGCCTAGTTGGAAGATGGCATGTTATTCCTCAAGATTATATTCCTCTTCATTGGAAATGGCAGTACTACAATTTTTGTAGTAGTTGAAGTGATAGTGGGAGGGCTTTTGGGAGATAAGATAGCAATGCTATATGTTTTATATTTAATGTTTCAGTAATATTTAAGTAATATTGTAAATGCATTAAGTATTCTTGTTTACATAATTAATTGCAGATTGTACACAAAACTACATGTACGGCATACATCATTATGTCACCACACCATATGTGCATATCTCGCAAAAAGTAAAAATGATCAGACACATTTATCCCTGAGCTCCCCATGTTTTTCTTTGCATTGGTTTTGGAGTTATAAAACACAACAGTGGTGACAAGTAAGTTTTAAAATTAACCTGAGATGACTACCTACCTATTGAAGTGCAGTGAGACGATAGAGTTTTTTTTAAAGTGCAGGAAGATGTTTGAGTTTGTAAAAAAAGCAGAACACGCTGTTTCTTTGCAAGGGGCAGAGGAACACAGTTGAGCTTTAAAAAGAAAGATAGAAGTGTACAATTGCAAAAGAGATAACTGGAATATGTAAACTGAGCAAATTGAGTAGTATTTTGAAGCAAATGAAATATCCAGTGAGAAGTGAGTGCCAGTTTTACTGAGTGTAATAGGTAGAAAAACATACAATTTGCTTAGAAGCTTGACTGCTCCAGCCAAACCAGCTACAACGAGCTTTGCTGATATCATGAAAGTAATGTAGGAACATTGAGAACTGAAACCATTGTTGATTGCAAAACATTTTAGGTCTCATAACCAGAATCACCAACAGCATGTAGATTGGTGCTCTATTTGAAACTGCAATTTGACTTTATCTTTTTCTCTTTTCCGTGCAGTCCATTTATTTTTGTCCGGCCATTGGAAGGGGAGTCCATTTCAGAGTACATGGCTGAATTGAAGAAGTCGTATGAACATTGCCATTTCAGTAATGGGCTTAACGACGCACTTGTAGATCATTTAGTTTTTGGAATCTTACAAGAAAACATTCCAAAATGGCTCCTGACTGAAGCACAATTCACATTTAAAACAGCAGCCAGAGGCGCATTTGCGTTGCAGTCAGGAATGAATGTGAACAAGATTACAAAGTCTAAACAGAAACCTGAACAAATTGTGCTATCATTGTGGCAGGGGCTCACATACACAATGCAGGTTTTAAGGTGAAACTTGCAGAAAATGCAACAAAGTAGGACATATACAAAGAGCATGCCAGGCAGACAAAAATAAATGGACTGCGCAGAAAAGATAAAAAGTCAAGTTGCAGTTTCAAGTAGAGCACTAATCTGCATGCTGTTGGTGAATAATCTAATAATGACGAGTGTGACACCTGACTGGGTAGCAGTGAGGTTTACAGTGTGTAAACTAACAATAGACAAGCACTATGGCTTACACCATATGTGATCTGCAAAATTAATTAAAATGGAATTGCATACTGGCTCAGCTCTTACAGTCATTCCCCAAAATGAGTTTTGAATGGCATATCGAAGATACAGAACTGAAGCCTGCAGATATCCAACTAAGAACTTATACTGCAGAGAAGATAATTCCCGTGGGGATCACATTCCTAACAGTGAACTTCAACAACAAAGCCACATTAGGCTTGTATGTTGTGAAAACAGGAAGGCCAGCATTGGCTCAGACTATTACAACTTGATTGGAGAGCCATCCGCTATTTGCATTCCACACCCCCTGCAATAGAATCAATTGAAAGCGAATTTAGAAAGGTACTGGATGATGCTGCAGCAGTATTCGGGGATGGCTGTCATGAACCCTCCGGATCAGCGAAGGACACCGGTTTGCTACAGGTCTCGACACACTTGAACATATATTAGAGTTATTTAATGATTACTTTTATCGTTAAGTTGCCACTGTTTTCGTGACGCTCGTTATGCGAATACGGTTTCCCTTTGCATCCTGTTCTTAAGTGATTAGGTTTTGATTTTGACCCGCACGGGTTTCCTGTGTTTTATTTTCTACTCCAGGTTATTCTGGGCCAGTGCTGGATTCGAGTTCTGTGTTCTCGAGTCCCGAGTAAGCGGACTCTTAGTTTAATTATTCCTTCTGTTACTCTCCGAATAAATCGTTATCGTTAGTTTCTGTTATGGAGCCCCGAGTTTACTTCGCACCGAGGTCCGCTCGCCTCAAGATCGTTACAGCAGGACTCAGACAATCCTGGACCCAGCGGGGAATTGAACAACCTCGCACGACATTGGCCTGCCAAGGACAGGTAGTTGGACGGCAAAAGTAATTTCTCTAGGAGATACTTTGCCGCTACGCGAGATTCACATTCCTCGGGGATGGAGTGTGGTTCCCAGTACTGTACTACCGTGGAGAGTGAATTAGCCTGCCGGCCTGGAACGGACCCGGAATGAGGACCCCGGCTCTCGCCGCGCGTTCTTAAACCAATGCTCCCTGACTTTGAATTACAACCCGCGTTCCCCCGGACATGGATGAGGTGCCCTATATAATTTCCCTCCGCTCGGGTAGGGCCCTAAATCAGCAACGGCTTTATGGGAGAAGAGCGCTCCCGTGTGTTGCTGATATAAATTTATTGCTAAGAATAATGAAGCGGGTTCTCTTTTATCCTGCCGGGGTTCAGAGGCAGCCGGCAGACTCCTCCAGCTGCGTCAGGGAGCGTGATCCGCGGCAGACGATTCCATTGCTTTCCGCACCTGAGCGGGTGGAACAATGAGGCTCCGGTTGCTCTGTTTAGACGGGATTAAATGACTAGTTTAAATACGTTGTTGCGACCGGGGACCAGATGGAGGATTTGGATGAATTTGTGGACATGGCTATAAGACTCGACGACCGTATTACTGAAAGGAGGGAGGGAGGTAGCGAGTTCACCCAGAGAACCGGTTTTCGAAATTTAATGATACCTACCCCGGTTCCTCAATCCGATAACCAACGCAGATCCCCGCTGTCGACTCCAGAAGAGCTCATACAACTTGAAAGAACCCAGGTCACCCCAGCGGAGCTCGACAGAGACGTGGGAGGCAGAGGCGTTGCTTATGTTGTGCAAGGTCGGCCGTTTCCAAGTCACCTGGCCCGAGTTGTTGGAAAACTCCCAGGACTGTCCAGTGAGGGACGAAATGTAACTGTCTCAAGTCCGTCTGTCTCGCTCTTGTTTAGTCGAGTCCTGGAGTAGTTTAATGACTACTTTTATAATTAAGCCGTAACTGTTTTTCGTGACGCCCGTTATGTGACTACTTTTTCCCTGTGTTTCTCGTACTTAAAATGATTAGTTTTTGGTTTTTGACCCCCACGGGTTTTATTTTCCCTGCAAGGTTTGCTAGACCAGTACTCATCACTGAATCCTGGAATCGAGTTCTGTGTTCTCAACTCCCGAGTAAGTGAGCTCTTAACTTGATTATTCCGTGCATCGTTCTCCGAATAAATCCTCGTCGCTAATTTCTACGATGGAGTTCTGAGTTTAGCACCTGGGTGCGCTCTGCTGAAGATCATTACTGCGGCAATGCAATGGAAAACAAACATATCAAAGGTAAAATGGCGTTAAATGAAAATGCCACAAAGTTTTGCAAAGCACATCCGGTTCCTTACACCATCCGTGATAAAGTAGCCAATGAGCTGGATCGCATGGAGCCTGAAGGAATGCTTTCCAAGGTTGAGTGGAGCCCGTGGGCAATGCCAGTGGTCTCAGTAGCCAAGAAGAATGGGTCTGTCAGGATCTGAGGTGATTTTTACCATCAACCTACTACTGAAAATAGATCAATACCCTCTGCCCAGGATAGAGGACTTCTTTACAAACCTTTCTGGAGGAAAATACTCAATGAAGTGGACTTAGCTGAGGCCTACTGCAGATGGAAGAATAATCCTAAGTGTTTCTCACCATACACACTCACAAAGGGCTTTATCACTATAATAGCTTATTTTTGGAGTAGCATCTGCACCTGCATTCTGGCAGGAAGCTATGGATCAGGTATTGCAAGGCTGCCCAGGTGCTCAGTATTATCTGGTATTGTTACCCAGATGCTCAGTATTATCTGGTATTGTTACCCAGGTGCTCAATATTATCTGGTATTGTTACCCGGGTGCTCAGTATGATCTGGTATTGATACCCAGGTGCTCAGTATTACTGTATCTGGTATTGTTACCCAGGTGCTCAGTATTATCTGGTATTGTTACCCGGGTGCTCAGTATTATCTGGTATTGTTACCCAGGTGCTCAGTATTACTGTATCTGGTATTGTTACCCAGGTGCTCAGTATGATCTGGTATTGTTACCCAGGTGTTCAGTATTACTGTATCTGGTATTGTTACCAGGTGCTCAATATTATCTGGTATTGTAAGGATGAAAAGGAACATCTACTGTACAAAATCTCAAGACTGTTTTAGAAAGGTAAGATAATGGGTTCAGTGCATAATGCAACAGATGTGAATTCTTTAAACCAAACATCGCTTGCTGCCTTGCACACTGTGTTGAGAAGCCTCTTCTCAAGGACTGGTACTCTACAACACTTTGTCAGTGACAATGAAGCAGTTTGTTGCAGAACAGTGAGTCATTCCTGATAATGAATGGAATAGGATGTGTTGCAACTGCATTGTACTGCGCAGTTACAAATGGCTTAGTGGAAAAAAATTGTCTGGGGTCTAAAGAATGCACTGTGAGCGATGTTAACAAAATACACTAGACTGACACTGAATCAGAAGCTCGCCAATTTCCTCCTTGCGTATCGCAACACAGTACACTCCACAACCAACAACTCACCAGCTATACTGTTACTGGGTCGTCCCTTGCACACTCACTTGGATCTCCTCAACCCTGATCTCAGGAGTATGCAGGACAAACAGCTGAGACAAATTGAGGGCTCCTCAAACAAGTAGGTTCATTGTTTTGCTCCTGAACAACTAGTCCTGGTGAGGGACTAAGGGTGATCAAAAGGACAGAACTTGGCCAATTTTCTACATAGTGGAGATTGGCTCTGATGTCATCTGGAAATGATACTTTGATCATTTGAAGTGGAGAGTCACTTGTTTAAGAAAGGTGTCCTGATCTGTCAGAACCACTTCCTGCAGTCCCAGAGTCAACTCCTACAAACACCGCAGAGGAGGCCCCAGAATCTGAGATTGTTTCACAACCTCAAGTCTCACTTGCCAAGCAGGGTGACCCCCTTGTTGGGAAAGACATTATCTCACAAGAGTAACAAAGCCACCACAGTATTTAAATATTTAGGCCTGTATGGGACAATTTAAAATTTACTATGTTGTGGATGTTTATAGTAATTGCGGTGTGTGTGTGTGTGTATGCCTTGAGAATTGGAGTTTATAACTAAGTAGGGTGGAGTGTTGTGAATTTAATTCAGTTATATTTGAGTGGTATTGCACATATATTTAAGCTTTGTTTACATAATTCATTACAGGTTATATGTAAAAGTACTTGAATAGCATAAGACATAACACCAGATCACATGAGTGTGTCTTGCTAAAAGTAAAAACCAAGTAGACATGTTTATCCCCAGGCTCCTGTGTTAATTTTTAATATACACACGTCAAAGTTGCTGGTGAACGCAGCAGGCCAGGCAGCATCTCTAGGAAGAGTTACAGTCGACGTTTCAGGCCGAGACCCTTCGTCAGGACTTAAATTTCCAGCATCTGCAGAATTCCTGTTGTTTTAATTTTTAATATATTAGTTTTAGAGTTACAAAACATAGCACTGTAATTTTTAAGGAAGTGTGGAATGAAGATAGACCAGAAATAAGGTCCCAAATTAGGGAAAGGCGTACAGGCAGGTGGGTCTACATCCAATGTAAGGGAAACATTCTGAGAGCTGAGAGGCAAGTGCAGTAAATTCAAAGAATCTTGAATAACAGAAGATACTGAGTGTTTCATTTAAAAACAAGCATGTTGCAGATATTGAAAACATAACCTTGTACGCATCCTTCAGGATTATAAAAATGTGGGAGGAGAGCATTAAATGTCAGTGGAAATCAAGATCATTTTATGCATGTTAATGATAAGAGAGTAATCACTGAATGACTGAGGCCCATTATATGCCAAAACGGTAGTCCGTGCATGAAGCAAGAGCACACAAGTGAAAATAAATATTTAAATGAATAAAGATGCCCCCAGCTCATCTTTCGATTATGCTGGTAGTTAGTGCATTTCACTGTTTTGATGTGCATGTGAAACTCTTCACACTGTTACTGTCAGAAAGGAGGAACACACTCAGCATTTCAGGAACAGCTCTTCCCCTCTGCCATCCAATTTCTAAATGAACATTGAGCCCATGAACACTACCTCACCACTTTTTTTTTGTACAATTTATTTTAACTTGACTAATAGACATGTACACATAATGTAACTCCGTTTTTATATATTTATCATGTATTTCATTGTACCGCTGCCATAAAGTTAACAAACTTCACAGCATACATCAGTGACACTAAACCTGATAAATGAATCTGCTGTTTCTCCAAGTAGCCAGAGAATTTTATAGCTGGAGAATTTATGGAACAATGAAATTCTATATGTTATTATACTGTAATTGATTTATGTATTATTTTTTATTTCTTCTATATCATGTATTGCATTGAACTTCTGCTGCTGAGTTAACAAATTTCATGATGCATGCCGGAGATAATTTACCTGATTCTGATTCAGGATGGCAAATGTAAAACCTTTATTCATGATGGGCAGTGAGGGTAAACCAAGTAATTACAGGCCTTTGAATTTAACATTTGTGACTTGGAAATTGGTGGTGGAAAAATATGAAGGACAGGATTAATCAATGTTAGTCATCTTAGTTTTGACCAAATTGTTTGACATTTTCAGAGGCAAAGTGGTTGATATGTTGGACATGGACTTTGATATGTCTGACATCATGCGTTTAGAGTGCATGTGAGCCAAGACAATTAATAGATTGGATCCGAAATTGACATGGTATTAGGAGAGATAAGGTGATAGTGGAAGTTTTGTTTGTGATGAGAGGTGCTGGGAACCTTACTGTTTGCTACTGTATATGTTTTAATAATTCAGGTATCAATGTAGGAGGTATGATCAGTAAATTTGCAGAGGACACAAAAATCAATAGGTACATTTAATGTCAGAGAAATGTATACAATATACATCCTGAAATTCATTTTCTTTACAAACATCCACGAAAACGGAGGAGTGCCCCACAGAATGAATGACAGTCAAACGTTAGAACCCCAAAGCACCCCCCCCAGCTCCCACGCACAAGCAGCAGCAAAGCAACACTCCCCCGCCACCAGCAAAAGCATCAGCGCTCCCACTGAGCACTCAAGTGTGCAGCAAAGCATCAATAAAGAAACAAACTTGCAGTATCCCAAAGACTACTCGTTCACCCAGTAATTCAACATACCACAGACTCTCTCTCTCCCCCTAATAAAGGAAACAGAGGTGTCCCCGTTTCACAGCAAGAGGGGAGACAAACAACTTGCTGATTTATGTTAAAAGTCTGTTGCATTGCATTTTCTGAGCTCTGCTCCCAGAGTATTGGCCCCGGCAAGGCTCAGGTCTCTGGACGCAGCTCCCACTATTCAGTGTTCTCCCACGAAACCTCAGTCAGGGGCACCGGCCTTGAATCAGCCACGAATTGTGTGTCCATAGCAAAGATGACACTTTTAAGTTGGTAAGATGGCCAGAACAAGGGAAGATGGAATTTAATCGTACTAAGTGGAAGGCTACACTCTTAAGAACACTAGTGTACACACAATGAGTGGATGGGATGAAGGGGCCCAAGGAATATTATGGAACAGATGGACCTTGGTGTACAAATCCAAGGATCTTTATAGATGGTGAAGAAGGCATGCAGGATATCATTAGCCAGGGCAGAGAATATAAAAGCAAGGTAATGGTGCAGCACCTAAAACTGGTTTAGCTAGAGCACCATATATAATTGTTGTCACCAATCGAGAGGAAGGATATGATTGCTTTAGAGATGGTGCAGTGGAGATTCACCAGGATGTTGGCTAGAATGGGGAGACTGGACAGACTGGGCTTATTTTCCTCGGAGCTGAGGGAGGACCTGATAGAGGTATACAAAATAAAAGGTGCCACATGCGGGGCAGTAGTAGGAAACTTTTTGCTATAGCAGGAATACAGAAAGCAAAAGAGTGCTGGGTTTAGGATAAGGGGTAAGAGGAAGGAGAACTGTGTCAACCAGAGGTTGGTTGGAATCTGGAACACACTGCTGGAGTGAGCGGTGAGTGCAGGTTCTCTCAGAATATTTATTATTTAGACAAGTACTTAAATAATCAAGGCATAAACAACTACAGATCAAATACTGGCCGATGGGATAAGTATATGTAATGGTCTGGTTCATATTTTTACTGTTATACCACATGCATTTCATTTTCGCAGTTCTGTGAGAGCTGCTTATTTTGGGTTATCGTTGAAGATAAGAGATGAGGAGGAATGTGTGCCATCCAATTGGGAAGGTTGAATTGAAGGGGAGATTTCTCTGATGAGGGACACCAAGGTTGGGCATGGGGTTTTTTGGTTCGAGAGGAGAGGATGAGGGGAGACGCCGTTGAGAAGAGGATTCGACCTGGAGTGGGACCGTGATTCAGCGAAGCCCGGGGTGAGATCAATTGAGGATCGGTGACTTGGGGAAACTGAGCTCCAGCTTGTGCACATTGGACTGTTTCAGTAAAATGGGCCCTTTTTTCATTCTTTTCTTTACTAACCCTTTAGTCAAATTAAGAATTATAAAGATAAATCTTTTAATCCTATGCGGTGTACTGTCTTATTTTGTGGCACTAATTTGTAACACGGTAGCGAATTACACAGGATCCACACAAACAGGGGGTTTGGGGTGGGCTCACACCTCAATCTCACAAGTTTGGTGGGGCCAGAGATTGTCTTCCCTAGAGCTGCGCAGCCGAGGAAACCAGGATGTTTCATATAGATAATCAGCATGGACACAATGGCCAGAAGGCCTGTTCCTGTGCTATACTTCGTCCAGAATTGCCCATTTCTGGCTATGTGAAATTGTTGAATTTGATGATGAATTCTAAGCAATGCAATATGTCAAGGAGGAAGATGAGATGCTGTTTCTTGACCCTTCATTGAACATCATTGGAACAGGAAGAAACCAAACATTTCACCAACTCGAGGGTTCACGCTATGCCTGTGACTTTGTGGGATGCATAGAACAGTTCTTGTATCATTACTATTCATGCTCTTTCCCTCGCCCTTTTCTGGTACTTTTATACCAGTGTATTAGTGCTACTTCTTATTCTTGAAAAGAACTGTAAAAGTGTCATCACCTTTGCTACCAATCTCCACCTTGTTCTCATTCCGTAAACCTTTCCTTTCCTCTTTCGGCATTCCAAAAGGACTGTTCCATTGACTCCATGCTTCATTCTTCAACCACCAACAGAATCCTTTTGGCACTTCCCATGCAGCAACAGGAGTTATGACAAATGGCTTTTAACTACTTCTCTTCCCACTATTCAGGAACACAGACACAGGTGAAGCAGCAATTGACTTCTACCAATTTAGGGTATGGCATTCGGTGGCCACACTAATTTCCTCTATGGTGAAGAAGTAAAATGCAGATTGTTTGACTATTTTGAAGATTCACTCCAAAATGTGACCCTGAACTGCCGGCGTTTGTTAATTCAATTCTCCATTCCACTCCTATTCTAACAAACTGTGTATCATGACATTTTGCAATACTGGAAATAACTCAGTATGTCAAATACGATATGTGGAGAGGACAAAGAAAATGATCTCACATCCACATGGTTGAACCTTAATTGCTGTCTGAAAAGGCCTAGCAAACCATTCAATTGTATCCTCAGTGGAAATCATTCAACCTCAAAAAACCATAATGCAGTAGTGTAATTGGAGAGATCACCCAGCATCGGTTAGATTTGGGCTAATAATGCAAATTAAAATTTCATTTCAACCAGAGAATTTGAATCGAACTAACAGTATATGTTCACTAATATGCCTTAGGAAGGGAAATTTGCCTCCCTTTATCCCATCTGATCTATATACGACTCTTGACTCTTAACTGTCCCCTGAATTGTTCTAGTAAACCATCTGCTACATAAGGATGAGACTGGACAGATCCCCCAGTGTCAACAAAGCACCACATTTGGACATGGTAAAGTCAGTTCCAGATATCGTAAAACTATTGCTAGTAATTTCCTGAGACTGGAGTCAAAATTAGGAGAACTGTAGCACAGGCAACACAAACCTAGAGTAGTTATACTTATCGAATCATGCTTCTACAGCCAATGAGCTGTATCCCTGTATCACAATCAGGACCAATCCACCAATGATATTCAGCCTGGAGAGTGACTCTGGAAGTGATCAACATTGTTTTGAAATTCCATGACATGAGGCCGAGCATGGGTCAGTACCCTCTCCTGATTATACCCTCTGTCCTCCCAACCGATGAAGCTGTACTCCATTTGAAGAACACTCAAAATAAGCATTGAAAGTAGGAAGGAAACATAATGTATTCTAGGTACAATGATCACAGCCAAGAGTTGCTCAATACACAGCTGTTAACCTTAACTTCTTTAAACTACCTGTATTAGGCGCCCCTGTCTGTCAAAACATTAATAGGAACGACCACTGCATAGCCCATGTGAGAAGTCCCAACTTTACATCCAGGACACTTTCAATTATGTGTGGCTCAAACCTCATCCTAAATGGGATAGACACAGACAGATCTGTAGTTCAAATTTGGGCATCCATCAGGACCTGTGACCATTAGCAAAATGTAATCGGCCTATGGCAGACAAGTTCTTGCTCTATCACTATTATCAAGCCAGGGATTAATGCTAGTTTCATAAGAAGCGCAGGTACTGTATGTGTGGCACCAACATTGTGAAGTTACAATACAGGACACGATGCTTGCTCCACAGCATAAACGGCTACACCAAAGTTAAGCAATCTATAAAAGAAAGATCAGATCTCTGCAGTCCTGTTATATCTAGTTGTGAATGGTGGCGGACAATTAATCAGCTAGCTGTAAGCAAGACGGTCCAAGGAAATCTTGTCCTCATGGAGTTCAGGCATGGCTTAACCAGATTTAAGCCTCAATGACAAGACTGTGCCATTTGCAAACATCTTTAGCCAGGAATGCAGTGGATTATCCATCTGTTTCCTCCAGAGTTTGATTCACTCATATGACAGCGTTGAGAGCATTGATTGCAACAAAAACCATGGAACCAGATAACACCCAGCTTTAGTACTGAAGACATGCACTCCAGAGCTCCCTCTCTAGCCAAGCGTGTTCTAGTACAACACTGGCTTCAGTCCAAAACTATTATGACTGTTATAAAACAGTTATCAGTTCCTGCTGTTATAAGATGCTTGAACAGATCTCTAGATGATAAAGATGAACTCTCTCTCAGTCTACCCCTTCAGGCCCTTGCTCTTTACTTGTCTATCTGCACTTCCTCTGTAACTGTAATGTTATATTCTACATTCTGCTTTTTGTTCTGTATTATTTATCTCAATGCTGCCGTGTGTGGAATGTTCTGTCTGGATGACATGCAAGCAAAACCTTGGCGTAAGTAACAATAAAAAAATTAATTGCCAATTAGGCAAAAAAAAACACCCAATTATTTTCTGTTGATAAACAGCAAATCCAATCTAACTAATTAACACAGAGTCAGTTTAAAGTCATCAGCAAAGAAATGGAAGGTGCTGCTGACTGTGTGTCAAGTAATAACTCGGTTATACCCTGCTCAGCATTGCTGAGTTTAGGTTTTTATCTCAGGACAGCTTGGTCCCCTGCACTGCATAGTGGTCATAGGGTCATAGAAAAATACAGCACAGAAACAGGCCCTTTGGCCCATCTAGTCTATTCCAAAACCATTTAAACTGCCTACTCCCAATGACCTGCACAAGGACCATAGCCCTCCATACCCCTACCATCCATGAACCTATCCAAACTTCTTAAATGTTGAGCGATTTCATGTGCACCACTTGTGCGGAAGCTCATTCCACACTCTCGTGACCCTCTGAGTGAAGAAGTTTCCCCTCATGTTACCCTTAAACTTCTCACCTTTCACCCTTAGCCCATGACCTCTGGTTGTAGTCCTACCCAACCCCATTGGAAAAAGCCTGATTGTATTTAACCTATCTACAGCCTTCAATTTTGTATACTTCTATCATATCTCCTCTTTACATTCTAAAGAATACAGTCTTAACCTATTTAGTCTTTCCTTATAACTCAGGTCCTCCAGACCCAGCAACATCCTCGTAAGTTTTCTCTGTATTCAACCTTGTTTACATCTTTCCTGTAGGAAGGTGACCAACACTGCACACAATGCTCCAAACTAGGCCTCACCAATATCTTAAACAATGTCAACATAACATCCCATCTCCTGTACTCAACACATTGATTTATGAAGACCAATGTGCCAAAAGCTTTCTTTATGACCCTATCTACCTGTGACACCACTTTCAATGAATTATGGACCTGTATTCCCAAATCTCTTTGATCTACCACACTCCTCCGTGTCCTACCACTTACCGTGTAAGACTTAACCTTTTTAGTCCTACTGAAGTGCCAAACCTTGCATTTGACTGCATTGTTTCATCTGCCATTTTTCAGCCCATTTTTCCCACCTGATGCAGATCCCTCTGCAAGCCATGATAGTCTTCCTCCGTTACACTCCCAATCTTGGTGTCAACCACAAATTTGTTGATCCAGTTGACCACATCATCCAGATCATTGATATACTGCAGATGGTGAGCAACAAAGGACTCAGCACCAATCTCTGTGGCACACCACTAATCACAGGCCTTCAGTCAGAGAGGCAACCATCTTCTAACACTCTCTGGCTTCTCCCACAAAGCCAATATCAAATACAATTTACCATTTCAACTTGAATGCTGAGTGACTGAACCTTTTGGACCAACCTCCAATATGGGACCTCGTCAAATGCCTTGCTAAAGTCCATGTAGACAATATACACTGCCCTGCTTTCATCCACCTTCCAGGTAACTTCCTCAAAAAAAACTAAGATTTGTTAGACAAGACCTACCATGCACAAAGCCATATTGACTATCATTAATCAGTCAATGTCTATCCAAATACTTATAGATCTGGTCCCTTAGAATACCTTCCAATAACTTTCCCACAGCTGATGTCAGGCTCACCAGCCTTTGATTTCCTGGTTTATGTTTCAAAATTTCTTCAACAGCGGAACAACATTGGCTATCCTACAATCCTCTGGTACCTCTCCTGTCACTAAGGATGATTTAACTATCTCTGCTAGGACTCCTGCAGTTTCTGCATTTGCCTCCAGTCGTCGTCGTTGTTGTGGCTATCCCTCGAGGTGGAGGATGATAGTCTTGGTTCTGAAGAAGTGGCCCACAGAGTGAAGATGCCTGTGTGTGTATTTGTTTAACGTGTACTTTATGTTGCACTCCAAGAAGCACACGATACTTTACAAATCAACAAACTGATTCCAATGGCATGGAAAGCACGACAATTGGAGCTGATGGATTTGTTGCAGCCTTCATCCGCCTTCACAGCCGTTGAGCTTGAAGTAGCTTCATCCGCCTGTTCCACCGTTGAGGTCTTGGTTGGATTGTTCTTTGTCAGGGACCTCACCCTCGACCTTACCACCATGGATGACCCTACCAGGAGCATAGATCCAGATGGCATCGCTCTCGGGATCTCAGGACCACACAAGCTTCTTCACCACGACAAGGTGACAATCCACGGAGAAGTTGCCTCCAGTAGGGTCAGAGGGAACACCTTGTCAGGCCTTAGGGATTTATCCACCCTGATTTGCCTCAGAATAACATACTCCTCCTACTACTCCGTAATCTGTACAGGGTCCATGATGTTGATGTTACTTTGCCTCACTTCTATAGACTCTATGTCCATTTCCTAAGTAACTACAGAAGCAAAGAAATTATTTAAGATCCCCCTCCCTCATCTGTTTTGGCTCCACACAGGGATTACCACAGGACCAACTTAGTCCCTTGTAATACTTTAGCTCCTAACATATCTGGAGAATCCCTTAGAAATCTCCTTCACCTTGTCTGCTGGGCAATCTCGTGCCTTCTTTTAGCCCTCTTGATTTCTTTTTCAGGGGTTCTCTTTCATTTCTTATACTCCGTAAACATCTCATTTGTTCCTACCTGCCTATACCTGCTGTGCACCTCCTTTTTTCTTTTAAGCAGGACCTCAATATCTCCTGAAACCAAGGTTCCATACACTTGCTACCTTTACCTTTAATTCTGACAGGCACATCCAAGCTTTGTACTCCCAAAATTTCACTTTTGAAGGCCTCCCACTTACCAAGTACACCTTTGCCAGAAAACAACCTGTTCCAACCCACACTTGCCAGATAATTTCTGATACTATCAAAATTGGCCTTTCTCCAATTTAGAGAAACAACCTGCAGATCAGACCCATATTTTTGCATATTTACTTTGAAACTAATGGCATTGTGGTTACTAGATGCAATGTGTTCCCCTACACAAACTCTGCCACATGCCCAGTCTCGTTTCCTAATACCGGATCCAGTATCATTGGGATTTCTATGTACTGATGAAGGAAACCTTCCTGAACACATTTGGATTAGATTGATTAGATTGGCAAATCTAACCAATCTAGTCCTTTTACAGAATGGAATTTCCAGTCAACATGTGCAAATTTAAAATCACCTACTATAACAACCTTGTGATCCTTGCAACAGTCTGATCTCTTTGTTCCTCTAAATCCCTAGGACAGTTGGGTGGTCTGTAATATAGCCCCATTAACATGATCATACCTTTCTTATTTCCCAGTTCCACCAATAGCGCCTCATTAGATGAATTCCCCAGTTTGTCCTGATGGAGGACTGCCATGATATTTTCCCTGGCTAGTAACGCCATCCCTCCTTCTTTAATCCTTCCCTCTCTGCCATGTCTAAGATAACAGAACCCCGGTATATTGAGCTGCCAATCCTGCCCCTTCAGCAACCAAGTCTCACTAATGGCTACAATATCATAATTCCAGTTGTTGATCCATGCCCTGAGCTCATCCGCCTTTCCTATGATACTTCCTGCATTGAAATATACGCAGTTCAGGACACTAGTTGCAGCATGCTCAACCCTTTGATTCCTGACTTTGTCTGAGATCTTACAAACATCTGCCTCCACAACCTTTCCACTAACTGTTCTAGCACTCCGGTTCCCATCCCCCACTGTAGTTTACACCTCACTGTACAGCATTAGCAACCCTACCAGCTAGAATATTAGTCCCCTTGCAGTTCACGTGCAAACTGTCCTGTACAGGTCCCACCTTCCCTGGAAGAGAGCCCAATGATCCAAAAATCTTATGCCCTCCCTCCTATAGCAACTCCTTAGTGTTAAAATGTATAATCTTCCCATTTCTGGCTTCGCTAGCACATAACACAGGCAGCAATCCTGAGATGTCCTGCCCTTTAATTTAGCACCCAACTCCCTGAACTTCCTATGCACAGCCCGTCACTTGTCCTACCCATGTCATTGGTACTTACATTGACCATGACCTCTGGCTGTTCACCCTCCCACTTGGAAAAAGCTGAGGGCTCGATCCGAGATGTCCCGGGCCCTGGCACTCGGGAGGCAACATACTATCTGGTAATCTCATTCTCACCACCAAACCTCCTTTCTGTTCCCCTAACAAATGAGTCCCCGATCACCACAACGCGCCTCTCCTCCCCACTTCACTTCTGAGTCACAAAGCTAGACTCAGTGCCAGCTATCCAACCACTGTGACTGTCCTCTGTTAGGTCAAACCCCCCCCCCCTCCAAAGTACCTAAAGTGATATACCTGTTGTTGAGAGGAATGGCCAGAGGGGTACTTTGCACTGGCTTCTTCACCCCTTTCCCCTTCCTGATCGTTACCCAGTTTCCTGTGCCCTGCACCTTGGGTGTAACAACCTCTCTACAAATCCTCTCTATCATCTCTTCAGTTTCCTGAATGATCCAGAGTTCATCCAGTTCCAGCTCCAACTCCTTAACGCGGATCGTAGAAGCTGCAGTTGGATGCATTTCTCACAGTTGTAGTCGTCAGGGACACTGGAGGTCTCCCTGCCTTCCCACACCCTGCAAGAGGAGCATTCCACTATCCTGCTTGGCATCTCTGCTGTCCTAACTGAGCAAATGTAAAGAAGGGAGGGGGAAGAAAACTCTACCTACAGCTTTCCTTTTCTTGCATTCTCTGACTGAAACCTCGAAGAGCTAAAGCCTCACAATCACCACTCTGACTCTGTCTGCTCCAATGATGGCCGCTGCGCTTGCCCCGCCTTCCTTTCATTTGTTTCTGCTAATCAATCCAAACTGCTGATTGGTCATTGGTCAGAGCTCCAAAAAAAAATACTGGGGCATGTTGTTGCCTTTTTCTACCCTGTTAGTGAGCCTGAGTAAAATTTCTTCCTCTCAAGCTTCTGATCTCCCGATCAGAAGGTTATCCTTACTAATATTTTCATGGATCGATGCGGCAGGCAGTGAGATAAACTGCATGTGAAGTAGATTTATACATAGCATTGAGTCTCCTACATTTACAGATGCAGTGATGGAGGAGTCTAATTTGTTGCCTGTAAAAAATGATTCTGTGAATACGACATGCCATGCAATTGCTTGTTTAGTCTTTGGGATGACCCTTTCAGTTCAGGCACATCTCCAAATGTCTGCATCAGGAACTCTGCAGGGCAGATTGGACTGGAGGCCTCAAATCAGTGACAAAATAAATAAGTAAATCACTGCCAAGCTATTCATTCACTCCCCACCCCAACAAAAACTGCTTGATCCACTGAGTTCCAACAGTGGATTGTTTGTTTACTATATTTTCACACAGCTTGGATATGTCAAATGTCTTGCTCAGATTCAGCCACTGCGTGGGTATACTGTATATGGCTTGCTCAGATGTCAGCTGTTTACACCGGTTCAATTGATCTTCACATGCTTGAAGAGCAAGACTTCATCCTCTGGACCAGACTTACCAATTCCACATAATCATTTAGCATTGCATTTACGGTACATCTCTTCTAAACCAATCTTTTTTAAAAATCCTATTAGCATTGACATTGTCCTTGTACAATCTTTTCTATTCTCATTCATTTTCTGCTGTCTTTCATTTCATTACAAACACAAGACATAGAAGATGTAATGGGCAATTTGACCCTTCATACCTGCGACACCATTTCACAAGATAATGGCCGACCTTTCTGCTTTATGCACAATATATCAGCTAGTTGAGTGGTGTCATAGCAACAACCTTGCACTCAATGTCAGTAAGACCAGAGCTTATTGTGGACTTCAGTAAAGGTAGAACAAGGGAACACAAACCAATCCTCAGAGGGATCAGAGATGGAGAGAGTAATTTCAAGTTCCTGGGTGTCAATATCTCTGAGGACCTGACCTGGACGCATCATATTGATGCGGCTATAAAGAAGGCAAGGTCTGTCACCTAAAACACTCAAAAACTTCCACAGATGTACCATGGACAGCATTCTGACTGGCAGCATCACCATCTGGTATGGGGGAGCTACTACACAGGACCGAAGTAAGATGCAGGAGTTGTAAAATTAGTCAGCTCCATCATGGGTACTGGTCTCCATAGTACCCAAGATATCTTCAAGGAGCGGTGCCTCAGGAAGACAATGTCCGTCATTAAAGATACTCACTACCCAGGACATTCCCTCTCCTCATTGTTACACTGAGAAAGGAGGTACAGAAGTCTGAAGTCACACACTCAACGATTCAGGAACAGCTTCTTCCCTTTTACCATCCGATTTCTAAATGGACATTGAACCCATGATCACTGCCTCACTACTTATAAAAAAATTATTTCTGTTTTTGCACCACTTATTTTAACTTCACTATTTAATATACATATATACTTTGAGTAATTCAGTTTTTTCTATACACATCATGTATCACATTGTACTGCTGCCATAAAGTTAACAAATTTCACGATATATGCCAGTGATATTGAACCCGATTCTGATTCATTTTCCAGCCCTATTTCCACATTGCTTAATTATTTTGACAGTCAGAAATCTATCAATCTATCAACTTCAGTTTTGAATGCAACCAATAAATTAGTCTCTACAACTTTCTGGGTAAGAGAATTTTGAAGATCCCCTATCTTTTGAATCAAGAAATTTATCCACATTTCAGTTCTAAGTGATTGAGCCCTTATTATGAGAACACTGCCTTAGTTCTTGGCTCCTTTTCCAGAGGAATCATCTTCCTTATATCCATATTGCCAAGCCCCTTATGAATTTTAAACATTTCAAAAACATCATCTCTCATATTACTAAACCTGAACATACTCAATCTTTTATGACAGACCTGCTATTCAGGAATTAGTTTGATAAATATATACTGCACTCCCTCTAAAACAAATACGGTATATATTTTGTCAGGTAAGAAATCAAAATTGTGCTCAATACTCCAGGTGAAACTCACCAAGATCTTATAAAAAGGTGATAAATCTTCTTTATATTTGTTCTCAGATCCTGTTGCGCCTGCCTTCCCCAATATCTTCTGCACCTGTCTGTTTGCTTTCAGTGACTTGCATACACGGACAGCCTAGTTCCTTATTTTAAAAGTACTTAGCATTTCTGTATTCTCTACCCTTTTTTTTTCTACAATGTACTCCATTTGCCAAGTTTTTGACGCTTCAGTAAGACTGCCTATATTTCCCTGAAGTCTCTTTGTCTCCTTATCACACACAAGGTGGTGGGTTATGGAATGAGCTCCCAGACGATGGGCACAATTACAACATTTAAAATATATTTTGACAGGCAAATGGATTAAAAACATTTAGAGGGCTAAGGGTCAAATGCAAACGAATGATACTAGCTCAGATAAACAACTTGGTCTACCTTTGCTGATACTTATTTCTTGTATTTCCTCACCCATGTTGGACTATTAATTCTCTGGAATTACCGTACAACCATTAGACATAGGAGCAGAATTAGGCCAGTTGGGCCAATTAGTTGCTCCCCCATTCAGTAATGGCTGATTTATTTTCCCTCTCAACCCCATTCTCCTGCCTACTCCCCATAACCTTTGACATGCTTTCTAATCAAGAACTATCAACGTCCATCTAAAATATACCCAATGGCTTGCCTTCACAGCCATCTCTGGCAATGAATTCCACAGATTCACCAAAAACTGGCTGAAGAAATTTCTCCTCGTCTCTACTCTAAATGTGAGGCTGTGCCCCCTGGTCCTAGGCTCTCCCTCTATTGGAAACATCCTCTCCATGTCAACTCCACCTAGGCCTGTCAATATATAAAAGGTTTCAACATGACCACCTCTCACTCTTTTAATCTTCAATGAATACAGGCCCCAAACCATCAAACACACATCATACATTAAACCTTTCATTCCCTAATCATTCTCATGAAACTTCTCTGGACCCTCTCCAGTGCCAGCACACCTTTTTCTTAGAGAAGGGACACAAAACTGCTCACAATACTCCAAGTGCAGTCTGACCAATACCTTATAAAGCCTCAGCATTACATCCCTTCTTTTATTTTCTAATCCTCTGATATAAGTCACCTGTCCTCCAGGTTTGGGGGTCCAGCTCAGGGCCAACAACCCTGACAAGTGAAAAAAAAAATTGTTACAGAAGGACATCTGAGTATGACAGTATTCCTGAGATT
Source organism: Mobula birostris (assembly GCF_030028105.1). Lineage (NCBI taxonomy): Eukaryota > Metazoa > Chordata > Chondrichthyes > Myliobatiformes > Myliobatidae > Mobula > Mobula birostris. The sequence continues at coordinate 25,458,729 of NC_092396.1, forward strand.
CCACCCAGGATTTGCATATCTGACAATAGTGAAAACCAAGAGGAAGCTACACACATGATGAATGAAATCCTGAACACCACCAAGACCGAGACCAAAATTGTTTTTTTTGGAATAAATGAGCCATGTACAACACTGGCAAGCTAGCACAGATGATGGCAGAAATGTATCATTATGACCTACAGATACTGGATGTCAGTGAAAGCAGATGGACAGGGTTTGGCAGACTAAGGGCAGGAACTGGTTAAACAGCTTTATACTCAGGAAGGGCAGAAGGTCAGCATCATGTTGAAGAAAGGCATTGAGAAGTGCTTGCTCGAGTGGAAATCATTCAACACTAGGCTGGTGAGAGTCAGGCAGGAAGGGAAGCAAGTGAATATGACTGATTCAGTAATATGCTCCAACTAACGATGGTGACATTGAAGAAAAGTATGTCTTCAATGAACAGCTGCAATCAGAGGTAGAGATAACACCACACCATAGCCACGGGAGATCTAAATGCCAAAGTGGGAAATAACAGCTCACACTTCGCTAGGATCACGGGCAACATGGATGTGGGACAATGAATAACAATGGTGAAAGACTAGGGGAATTCTGTGCCATGAACAATCTGGACATAGGAGGGACCCTCTTTCCACACCACAAAATTCACAAACTGACATGGTGTTCACCCAATGGACGCGACAAGAACCAGTTTGACCATTTAATGATCAATGGTATGTGGGGACGATCCTTGCAGGATGTAAAGGTGAAGAGAGGAGTGGATACAGGAAATGATCACCACCTTATTGTAGCAGTGGTGAAACTCAAGCTGAGAAGCACTGGGACCAGAACACATGTACAAAGAAGTTTTCATGTTGAAAAGCTCAAGGACGCCAGTGTGAAATCTGTCTTCACCATTCAACTTAAGAGCAGATTCCAGGCCTTGCAAGACCTTGATGAGGATGTGTCAGTAGACAGAATCGACACAATGTAGAAATGGGTTGCTTCAGCCTTCAAGAAATGCAGCAAGTCTTGTCTAGGATAGAGAGCTGGAAAGAAGAACAAAGAATGAGTACAGCAGGAAACATGGACAGCCTTAGAAGAAAGATGGAAAATTAAGTAGAAAGTGTTTGATGCAAAGTCAACATGAATTAAGGTAAAACTTCAACTAGCATACACAAGCTAACAAAAAAGTGAAGAGACTTGTAAGAAAGGATAAAAGTCTACATGGAAAACCTTGCAGAGGAGGCCAAGGCAGCAGCCAATCAAGATGATAAGGGAAATGTATAGAAGGTTTCAAAATTGTTATGTGGCAAGTTCCAAGCCGGGTCCAATGGCCCTGTGAGACATAAGAATGGTCTGCTTTTGACAACTGAGAAAGAGCAAGAAGCACAATGGAGAGAGTATTTCAGAGAATTACTGAATGTACCACCAGGAAATGAAAAACCTGATATAGAAGAGGCAGCGGAGGACCTAAACATCAACACAGATCCACCGAAAAAAAAGGTGTGATTAAATCATTAAAGAACAGCAAAGTTCCAGAACATTACAATTTGAACACCATACTGTTCAAAGCTGAACCAAAAGGTGCAGCAGCCAGCCTGCAGCCACTGTTTACTATAATTTGGAATTGGGGACGAGTACCCAAAAACTGGACAAAGGGAGTTATCATTAGGATCCCCAAGAAAGGAGTGCAAAGTGATTGCAACGACTGGCGTGACATCGCACTTCTGTCATGCCCAGCAAGATTCAGGTCAAAGTCATTGTCCAATGGATTACACATGCTGTCGATGTGTGCTTGGGGAAAGAGTAAACTGGCATCAGGAGGAACAGAGGCTCTGTTGACCAGATCTTCATGCCGCATAGCATCATAGAACAGTGCACAGAGAGGCAGGCAACTGTTTGTGAATTTCGTCGACTTTGAAAAGGCTTTTGATAGCATCCACAGGGAGAGCCTCTGGGAATTTCTCAGATCATAGGGAACCCCTTCCAAAATTGTTCAGCTTGTCCAGAGATCTTAAGCTAATTTCACTTGCACAGTTGGGAACTACAATCTGATCTTTGACGTCAAGACTGGAGTCAGGCAAGGCTGTGTGATGTCAGAAATATTGTTTAACCTGGTGATTGACTGGGTTATGAGGCAAACAGCAAAAGGTAAGCAGAGGGGCATAAGGTGGACTCTACTGTCTACTTTAGAAGACTTTGACTTTGAGGATGACCTCATATTACTATCACAAACACACCAACACACATATCAGTGAAAACTCAGCCCATGTGTACCTTTGGTGGACAGGTTGGACTCAGAGTCAACCAGAGAAAGACTGAGACCATAACCTTCAATGTAGAGTCTCCACCTCCCTTCAAGGCATATGGTGTTGATTTGCCCTGCACCGGCAGATTCACCTACCTGGGCAGCATCATGTGGCGGGAAGGTGGGACCAAGGACAACATCCAGTGTGGACTCAGCAAAGCTAGAAACATCTTCAGATCAATGAGCAACATATGGGGATCAACCAAGTACAGTCCAGACCAAGGTGAAGCTACCTCAGAGCTGTGTTCTGTCCACACTCTTGTGCAGGACAGAATGCTGGCACAAACAGTTGCTTTGGAAAGAGTCCTTTCTCAGGAGAGTGCAGTCACATGTTCTTTTCACAACTCTAGTAACTTGCTACAATTCAGGGGTATAGGCTGCATTGAGAACCCACCCTCGGAATGTATGGAGCCTCTAGAGGACACTCAACCTGACCGGTTAGGTCACATATTCAGAACTGATATGAGGTGTTCATAATGTTAGTGTCATCAGGTAGTTGTATACTTAGGCAGAAAACAGATGCACAGGTTATCCAAAACATATAATGCATTGTGATCACTTGGTCACACAGTGGTGGCAAGCAGTAACGATAAGAAGTTCAGATAGTCGGTCCTTGCCGTCAAGGTTCTTTCTGCCCTGGTTCCCTCGTGCAGTGTCACCACTAGCTTCATGTACAATGCATGGACTCTCATCAGCCTCCCTTGGTCCTTCAAAGCAGTATATGTGGTTAGTTGTTGTCACACCATTGCGTTTTGGTGAGGGTCACGTGCCCCTATGAAGGTGTGGTCTTTATAGATCAGATGGCGGGTCCCATTACGCATTCAGTGCAAAAGTGGTTCTTGTGTACCAGTGGTTTTAAAAAAAAGAGAAAAAATGCAGAAATATTTACAGTGCAAAATAACAAAAGTTGCAAAGGAGAGAAAATACAGATACATACCATCAGACCTTTAGGACTATAGCTCCAAAACATCAGCCTGAAGTAATACACCTCACCTTACCACACCCCCTTCCCTCTCTCACTTACACCAAAATGAGCCTTTAAAGATCTCACAATCCACAGCTGACCATTTTCCAGGAGCCAGCACTCTTCCCCATCCCCCAAAATGAGCTCTTCCACTGAGCCAGTGCAGAGCGTGAGCCTCCACAAACAGGCACCTTAATTGAGACACCCCACCCATTAGTCAGGTCTCCTCCCTGAAACCCCGAAGAATCCCACTGCCCTGGCGTGTGCAGTACAAACAAAAGTGTCCATGCTGTGCATTACCCTCGTGTGTGCCTGAGGTCCTTTAACATCTGTCGGACGATGCTGAGGATGTTCTACGAGTCTGTGGTGGCCAGTGCTATCATGTTTGCTGTTGTGTGCTGGGGCAGCAGGCTGAGGGTGGCAGACAACAACAGAATCAACAAACTCATTTGTAAGGCCAGTGACGTTGTGGGGATGGAACTGGACTCTCTGACGGTGGTGTCTGAAAAGAGGATGCTGTCCAAGTTGTATGCCATCTTGGACAATGTCTCCCATCCACTACATAATAGACTGGTTGGGCACAGGAGTACATTCAGCCAGAGACTCATTCCACTGAGATGCAACACTGAGTGTCATAGAAAGTCATTCCTGCCTGTGGCCATCGAACTTTACAACTCCTCCCTTGGAGGGTCAGACACCTTGAGCCAATAGGCTGGTCCTGGACTTACTTCCTGGCATAATTTACATATTACTATGTAATTATTTATGGTTTTATTACTATTTAATTATTTATGGTGCAACTGTAACGAAAACCAGTCTCCCTCAGGATCAATAAAGTATGACTATGACTATGGCTATGACTAAGCATAATATCAGTACTGGCAGACAGGGATAATGAGAATTACGGGGCTACTGGGGGAAGAGAAGAGGAGGAAGGAATTACGTGTGGCAGACCTGCTCTGTCACAGCGGTAGTTGAAGTGGACCTTCCCACTAAGGTCCAACGCAATTCTTCCATCAGTAGGATCTCACCAGTACCCAATCTCCCAGATAGTAGGTCTGACACTGCAGCCAGCGCGATCTTCTGGCCTTCAAGTACTTGTTGACGGAAACCTTTAAGAGCTTGTGTTAGTGCCATACAATACTATAACGAGCTTTCACTCACAGTATGGATGGCCATCAGTTTAACCAAAAAGAGGGAAGGATTGACTGGCATGCACATGAGACGTCCAAGTACTATCTCATGTGGAGGTAGGTTTATTACACAGTTTGGAGTGGCGCACATCACCACGAGAGCCAGTGGAAGCACCGCTGGCCACTTCAGCCCAGTTTCCTTTCACAGTTCAGCTAACCTGCTTTTCAGGGCTCCATTCTGTCTTTCAGCAGCCTCAGTCGATTGTAGCTGCTAATAATAATGGCTCCGTCTGTCTAAGTAGACAATGGATGCGCCCGTCGGAGTGACCTCTCTGGGGCGCGGACCTGGGTGATGAAAATGGGGATCCTATGCTGCCCGGACCTCAAGATCCCCCTCATGGCCTCGCGGATGTGGTCCAAAGGAATGCGAAGCAGTACATTTGGCATCAACTTGGCTGCAGGAGCTGCCGGGAGGTGACGTGATATGTCATCCAACTGCCTTAGGGGCTCCACTCCGGATTTGTGTAGGGTTTACTCCTCTTCCTTCTCTTCTCCCGAAGATACCCACAAGGCAGTGGGATCCGTAACCCCGGATAGGGGCCCATACCGGGTACTGCCAGCCGGAGCCAGCTGAGCTCGAGACTCGTGTAAGGCAGGGTCGTCACGCCCTGCAGTAGTGACATATGGAGCCACTACCCACTACCTTTCACATTGTAGCTGGTAAGGGCAAGCAAGTTGATGCTTACACTGCGAGGCTTTTGTTGACTCGTTTATATATTTGTAAAGTGAGTATATATTTGAAAAGATTATCTCATGGATCCCAAACTGGGAATAAATTCCCAGAATAAAAGGTTAGCGACACTTAAAGCATCATTTCTATGCGTTTGATAAGCCTCTACCAACTGAGAAAACAAATATACAATAAGTCCATAATTGTAACCCTAACATTTGGGTAATTGAATAAAGTTCACTTGGAGATGTACAAATGCCCTCCAAAGGGAGGGCCCAGAAGCAGCAGATAATGACAGTGTCTTTCACGATTATGTCTCTGGCCAAACATACAGCTTGCTTTTCTTGCTATGGTTGAGAATCCTGATGCATGCCACTCATTTTCAATTAAACTCATCATCATTTAAGTCTTGCACAGAGTGTGCTTTAGTCCATGAGGTCCTTTCACACTGTAATTGTACTGGTTCATCAAAAGAACTTGAAGAAGTATTGGCAGCCTGATCACGCTGGCGTACCACGTGGCCGTAGGAATTTGCATATGCTGCCCTGGCAGCGGAATCGATGCATTTTTTGCCTTTAGTTATTTCATCATTCCTAGTATTATGAGCGCACATTTTATAACAGTTAGATGAAATATAGAGGAGGCTTGACCCAAGAGAAGTGGAGACAATTTAGCAGTCAATGATCACTTTAATAATAAACTGCAAAATAACAAGCCACGAGGGGACATGAAACAAGAGAGAATAGATACTTGGCACGACAAGGTAAGTGAAGGCTAGGAGCAACTGGATGAGGTTGGCTGGTTTGATGGGTGAACAAGGACAGTGGATGAGAGCTGCGTTTAAATAGGCTGCAGGTGATGAGTTGGAAACAAGTGGCAGGTGACTCCGGTTAGCTGGGTGGTGACTGGGAGTTGCTTGTCTGTGCAGGTCTGACAGGACCCTTCTACTTTTACTGAAGGTGATGGCTAAGTTGAGGTATTCCTGCTGGAGTGTGGTGAGGCCAAGGCTTTCCTCCATTTCCACACATTTATGGGGTGACATCACCTGACGTTGCAGGCAGGTGGGTCCCCAAGTCAGCAGTGAGCCAGATGACCAGGCGAAGCGAGGATCATGACTGGAGAGCCAGGGGTAACCCAAGATGAGAGAGGTGTTGGGTGAGTTGAGTGGGCTTGTGGTGCTCTCCGATGCTCAGGTCCACACCCTGACCATCCCAGACCCCAAGGTAAACATAGAAACATAGAAAATAGCTGCAGGAGTAGGCCATTCGGCCCTTCGAGCCTGCACCGCCATTCAGTACGATCTTGGCTGATCATCCAACTCAGAACCCTGTACCAGCCTTCCCTCCATACCCCCTGATCCCTTTAGCCACAAGGGCCATATCTAACTCCCTCTTAAATATAGCCAATGAACTGGCCTCAACTGTTTCCTGTGGCAGAGAATTCCACAGATTCACCACTCTCTGTGTGAAGGAGTTTTTCCTAATCTCGGTCCTAAAAGGCTTCCCCTTTATCCTCAAACTGTGACCCCTCATTCTGGACTTCCCCAACATCGGGAACAATCTTCCTGCATCTAGCCTGTCCAATCCCTTTAGGATTTTATACGTTTCAATAAGATCCCCCCTCAATCTTTTAAATTCCAACGAGTATAAGCCTAGTCGATCCAGTCTTTCATCATATGAAAGTCCTACCATCCCAGGAATCAATCTGGTGAACCTTCTTTGTACTCCCTCTATGGCAAGAATGTCTTTCCTCAGATTAGGGGACCAAAACTGCACACAATACTCTAGGTGTGGTCTCACCAAGGCCTTGTACAACTGCAGTAGTACCTCCCTGCTCCTGTACTCGAATTCTCTTGCTATGTACATCCATCAATGGCCATGATGCAGAAGGGGTGTGAGACAGGCTCGACAGGGAGAGCAGGTGTCACACTTGGAGTCTGGTCCAGAAAGTTGCTTGCCTTGCTGGAATCTACCAGAGCCTCCTCTGTGTGTGTGTGTGTGTGTGTGTGTGTGTGTGTGTGTGTGTGTGTGTGTGTGTGTGTGTGTGTGTGTGTGTGTGTGTGTGTGTGTGTGTGTGTGTGTGTGTGTAGAGCCGTCAGGGTGCAGAGGAGGACAGAGAGAGTGAGTCAGGCTACGGTGCTGGAACAAGGGACTGGGGGAGAGGGGAGCTTACCAGACAGAAGACCCCTCGTCTCTACCTGGTGGTGCTGTTTACCTGGATGTTTGATGCGTGGGTGATTGGCTGCTCCTCAGTCGGCACACAAGTTGTTTCTCCCCCGAGGCTCACACTCTCAGGGGTTTAAGAGAGCTCTCCCTCACTGCATGGGTTTGGAGGCATTTCTGATGAGAGTCCTCCAGCCTGAAATGTTTCTGGGAATGGAACTGGAGTTCTGGCTGGTAATCTGGAAGGTTGCTCCATACAACACTTGTCAACGTGGTGGGACAGAGTGATGAGGCTTTCAAGGTCGGTGGGCATCTCATCTTTAAAATGCTCCCAAGAGGCCATGATAGTAACGGACCAGCAGCACTTCCGCATCCCAGGCGTGAGGGCCCTGAATTCCACGGTGTAATCCAGCGCCAAGTGCGAGCCTTGACACAGGCCTCTACCTCCCCTCCACGTCCCGGATGGTCGAAACCTGGTGCAACTCAGTGACGAACTCCTCATATTCACCGCAGGTGGTGCCTTTACTGTCCCAATTGGTGGCTCAAGTCAGAACTGATCCTGTGAAGAGAGAGATGATGAAGGCAATCTTGGCTTGACCCGTAGAATACAGAGATAGCTGCAGCTTGAAGTGCAAGGCACACTGCAACAGGGATCCGTCCAACTGTTTGGCACTGGAATCCAGAGCTCTGAGGGAGAAGGCTGACAGTTGCTTTTGAATATTAACATGTTCCAATATTCCACCATTTAAAAGTACTCTTCTCTTGTGTACCAAGGTGAATAACTTTATATTCCATCTGCCATGTCACTTGTCTTGTCAATACTCCTTGAACCCCTCTTTTATCTTTTTTCCTATTATCCATTTGATCATGGTATTTTGTTCCTTGGCCAATCTGGGGCCCAAGCAGTGATCCCTGCGTATTGTATTTGTCACAGATTTAGATAGTCACTGGATCTGTGAGTTAATACACGTATAATGCTCATTAACACACCATTACAAATAGGGTTTTACTCAGCAGTGAGATCCAAAGTCTTCAAGCCTGAGTTAAATGATTCCCAAACGTGAGCAGAACAAATATTGCCCAATACATTAGCCACATTTTAATTGAAAACCCAGATGTTTTAATTGCATTTTTGATTAGTAAGCAAAAAATTAGAAATGGACACTGTAACATCAGTATGATGGTTTGAGAGCTGATTAAAAATTCTGGCATGAGATCAGTTACCCTCTAAGACATACGGTAGATTGTTTCAGAATAAAGGCTGCCAGTAAAAGAATTTCAGGATGTATATTGTATACATTTCTCTGATTTTAAATGGAACTATTGAACTATTGAAAGTCTGCTTTTCCTTTGTGTTTTTGGGAACTTGTTTGCCTCTTAAAGCCGCTGTAAGAGATGCTCCTTTGCACAATGGTATTGTTTTGTAAGTAAATTACCTTTGTCTTGTTAGATTAAGTCCTCCAATATCTTTGAGAGCAAGAAAAAAACTGTGTTTTATTTACTCCTCAGGCTACAGAATGGTGGTAACTATGTTAAGTATATTTGCATAATGATACACTTGTACAAATATTTTGAGAGCTTAGGTAATTAGCTGAGGGATCCAAGAAGAACATGGTAACTTACCCCAATGATTATTGACCAGTAAGACTGACACTCACCGTGAATGTCTTCAGGAGGTTAGTCATTAAGCATATCAACTGCCTGAGGAGTGACTTGGATCTGCTCCAATCTACCTACCACTACAACATGTCAACAGCAGATGCCATTTCATTATCTGTTCACTCAGCTCTGGAACACCCGCATAATGAAGATGCATACGTCAGGATGCTCCTCATTGACTACAGCTCAGCATTCAACGCACTATCCCCCTGAAATTAATCACTAAGCTCCAACACCTGGGCCTCGGTACCTCCTGTGCAACTGGATCCTCCGTTTCCTCACTTGCAGACCCCAGTTAGTACGGATTGGCAACAATATCTCCTCCACACACACTATCAGCACAGGTTTACTACAGACTGTGTGCTTAGTCTCCTGCTGTGCTCACTTACTACTCATGGTTGTGTGGCTAAGTACAGTTCCAATGCCGTATTTAACAATGAATTGGTATTTAGGAAGGGGATTGAAAATCTGTTTCGAGTGGAGCCTCAACAACAACCTCTCACTCAATGTCAGCAAAACCTAAGAGCTGATTATTGACTACAAGGGGAAGAAGCTGGAAGTCCATGAAACAGTCCTGAGTTGGGGGAAGGGAGGTGGAGAGGATCAATAGCTTTAAATTCCTTGGCATTAACATATCAGAGGATCTGTCCTGGGACCAGATGGTAAGTGTCATCATAAAGAAGGCACCATCTCTCGTTTCTTAGAAGTTTGTGTAGATTCAGCACGTCACTAAAAACTCTAGGAAACTTATATAGATGCACTGTGGAGGGTATCCTAACTGGTTTCATCATAGTCTGGTATTGAAACACCAAGGTCCAGGAATGGGAAATGGGAATGTGATGGATACAGCCCAGTCCATCACAGACAAAGCCCTCCTCACCAGTGAGTACATCGACACGGAACACTGCTACGAGAATTCAGCACCCATCATCAAAAACCTCCACTATCCACTCACTACCAGCATCGGGCAGGAGGAACAAAAGCCTTAGGTGCCACACCAACAGGTTCAGGAATAGATAGATATACTTTATTGATCCCGAGGGAAATTGGGAAATGAATAGCTATTACCCTACAACTATCAGGCTCCTTACAATAACCACTGCACTGAACTGATTCTAAAACTTACATACTCTTTAAACTCATACTCTCAGTATTATTTTTACGTGCACAGTTTGTCTTCTTTGCACATTGATGCTTGTCAGTTTTTGTTTGTTTATGTGTAGTTTTTCACAAAATTGTGCTGTGTTTCCTTTTTTTCCTGCAAGTAAATGAATCTCAAAGTAATATATGATTATATATACATACTTCGATAATAAATTTACTTTGACCTTTGAATTTTGAGGTAATGATTGTACATAGAATCATGGAGTAAGTCTGAAAGAAGACATTCGGTCCATTGTGCTTGTGTCAGCTCTTGGAAAGGTTTATCAAATTTGTGCCAATTATGAACTTTATTCTCCGTTACCTTAGCAATTTTTATCCATCAAGTATTTATCCAATTGGCTTTTGGAAGTTAGTACTGAATGTCCTTCCATTACTTTTAAAGCAATGCATTCTAGTCAAAACTTACTGCATAAAAATGTTTCATCATTTCAACTCTCTCTTTTTCATAAATATGCTTATTTTGTTAAAAGTTATTTTGTTAGTTGAAACTGCAACTCTTTGTCTATTTGTCAAATAAGGGGGCTTAATAGTATTTACAAACTGAAGTGATTTGTTTCATGAGGGTTAAATCCACTGCCTTGTTTCCTGACTGTGAAAGCCAAGGTTTCTTCAATAAGACCACAGATCAGAAGCAGGCAACATGGAAGAATCTGTTCCAAAGGAAGTGGTAGCAGAGGAATGGCTAGAATCGATATGGATTTAGGAAAAGAAAATCATGTTTGTCAAATATGTTAAAGATTTTTGAGTTTGCAACTGGTAGAATAAGGGAGCCAGTGGAAGCAGAGAATTTGAATTTTAAGAAAGCCTTTGACAAGATGCCACACAAGAGGTTATTAAGCAAAAGTGTAATTTTCGGATGATATAGGGATTGGTGCTGGAACACCAGCAATTCATAATTGTTATCAGTGGTTTAGAAGCAGGCATCAAGTATAACATATCCAAGCTTTGAGGCTTGGAGAGGCCACAAGGAAATATAGGCATGCTAAGGTGATGATATGGCAGATAGAATATAACATGAAAGATGTGAGATTTGCATTTTGTTGGGAAAATATGAAATAGAGTACTATATAACTGGTGAGAAACTCAATGGTCATAAAATTCAAAGAGTTAAATAGTACAGAAACAGGGCCTTCAGCACACCACATCCTAACCAGCCATTGGTTTTCTCAATGGCAGAATTTACCATTAAATCAAGAAATAACACTTATGATTATCAAAACCAGGACATTAAGCCTCCATGGCAAAATAATACTGACCGATTATAACCAACCAACTGAACATCAAGTTACAATGCAGAGATTGTTTGCATTACAGGTAAGAATGAAAATGGATGAGAGAATGGATCTGTGGAAGTTATTAAAAATTATTAAACATATGGACGTACTGAGTGTTAAGAAAATGTTTACAGATAATGTTAATAATGAGAAAAGAGGTCGCTGGGTGACGTGCAGATGAACATGATTTAAGGGACAGATCATTCACACAAAGTAATGCACATAAAATGCTGGGGGAGCGCTGTGCGTCAAGTAACATCTATAGTCGATGATTTGGGCTGAGATGCTTCATCACAAATGGAAAGGAAGGGGTCAGAAGCCTGAATAAGAAGGTGTTCTTCAGCTCTTCTTCCACCTGTTCACTCCCAGCTTCTTATTTCATGCCTCATTCCCCCACCCATTAACCCACCGCCCTCACCTAGTCTCACCTAACATCTACCAGCTTGTTCAGTGGAAAGCGGTTTCAGACCAGTATTAGACTAACATTTGATGAATGACAAACTTAAAACATGCCTGTCTGATGGAATACTATTCCACAAAAAGAAGTAGGCACTTCCAGCAGCATCCTTCTGGGAAGAAGTCTGAAGGAATGGGCATCAGTTCTTCCTCAGCAATCTCCTGATACTTGTCACACTGGAACTATCAATTGACAGCCACTGAGCACATTGACTTTGTCACTTCAGTAGTGAGGTGTTGCTGCTGGATTAATGCTGCCATCTGGTGGGACTGAATTGCAAGAAAGAATTTACTGGAATCAGGATCAGAATCTGGTTTAGTATCACTGGCATATGTCATGAAATGTGTTGTTTTGTGGCTCCAATACATAATTAATAAAACAGTATATGATAGTAAGAAGTGTATATTTGAAAAGTTAAATTAAGTAAGTAGTGCAAAAAGAGAAAAAAAATGTTCATGGGTTCAATGCCCATTCAGAAACCTGATGGCAGAGCAGAGGAAGCTGTTCCTGAATCATTGAGTGCATGCCTTCAGGCTTTGGGAGCCCCCTCCCTGATGGTAACTATGAGAAGAGGGCATGTCCTGGGTGGTGGGGGTATTAATGATGGATGCTGCCTTTTTGGGGCATCACTCCTTATCGATGTCCTGGATGCTGCGGAAGCTGGTTCCCATGATAGAGCTGGCTGAGGTTACAACTTTCTGCAACTTATTTCGACCCTGTGCAGCGACCCCCCCCCCACCCTTTCCACAGAGTGATGCAGCCAGTTAGAATGCTCTCCATAGTACATACATAGAAATTTGCGAGTGTCGTTGGTGGCATACTAAATCCCCTTAAACTCCTAACGAAATCAGATTAGATTAGATTCAGCTTTATTGTCATTGTGCTGAGTACAGATACAAAGCCAATGAAATGCAGTTAGCATCTATCATAGCCAATATCTAATATAGCCACTATTGTAGCTTCTTTGCAATTGCATCAATATGTTGGGTCCTGTATAGATCCTCAGAGTTGTTGACACCCAGGAAATTGAAATTGCTCACTCTTTCCACTTCTGATCCCTCGATGAGGGCTACTGTGCGTTCCCTCATCTTACCCTTTCTGAATTCCACAATTAATTCTTTGGTCTTACTGATGTTGAGTGCAAGGTTATTGCTGCGACAGCACTCAACTAGCTGATATATCTGGCACCTGTACACCTTCTCATAAAGATCATTCAAATTCTGAAATCCTGCCCACAATGGTTGTATTGTCAGCAAGTTTATAGACAGCATTTGAGCTGTGCCTAGCCACACAGTCATGGGTGTAGAGAGAGTAGAGCTGTGCGCTAAGCACACATCCTTGAGATCCACACAGACTGTGGTCTTCCAGTGAGGAAGTCAATGATCCAGTTACAGAGGGAGCTACAGAGGTCCAGATTTTCGAGTCTTTTGGTCAGAACTGAAAGAATGATTATGTTAAACGCTGAGCTATAGTCAGTAAACAGCAGTCTGATGTAAGTATTAGCATTGTCCAGGTGACCCAAGACCTCTTGAAGAACCAATGAGATCACATCCACTGTAGACCTATTGTGGCAATAGGCAAATTGAAGTGGGTCCAAGTTCTTGCTGAGGCAGGAATCGATCCTAGCCATAACCAACCTCTTAAAGCACTTTATCACTGTAGACGTGAGTGCTACTGGATGATAGTTATTAAGGCAGCTCACCCTGATCTTCTCGGGCACTAGTATGATTGTTGTCCTTTTGAAGCAGGTGGGAACTTCCAATTGTAGCAATGAGAAATTAAAAATTCTCAGACCTCTCCCCTTATCTCTTTTTCCATTCCACATTCTCACTCCCCTCTCACCCCTTCTCTTCTCCTCAACTGCCTATCATCTCCCTCTAGTGCCTATTTTCATTCCTTTTCTCCCATTGTACACTATCCTCTCCTTTAAAATTCCTTCTTCTTCAGCTTTTTCCACCTATCATTTCTCAGCTTTTCACATCATCTCCCCTCCCCTACCCACCCACCTTCCCCCTTTCCTCCCTCACCTGGCTTCACCTGTCACCTGCCAGTTTGTACTCCTTCCCCTCCCCCATCTTCTTATTGTGGCTCCTTCCCCTGTTCTGATGAAGGGTCTTGGCTGGAAACGTCAACTGTTTATTCCACTCCATAGATGCTGCCTAACCTGCTGATTTCCTCCAGAATGTTGTGTGTGTTACTCTGGATTCCCAGCATCTGCGGAACCTTTTTGCATTTATTACCAGAAAGATGCTTTGAGTTTGTTGAACTTAAACTCAAGAGAGATACTGAAAATATCAAATACACAATATTACACAAACATCCCTAATGCTCTTCATTATTACAACCAGCTGCCTTTTAATTTCATCTCTAGTTCATTTATCAAAGTTGCTGGTGAACGCAGCAGGCCAGGCAGCATCTCTAGGAAGAGGTACAGTCGACGTTTCGGGCCAAGACCCTTCGTCAGGACTAACTAGGCAAAGATTGCAAGATCTTACATCTCCCTTCAGTTAGTCCTGACGAAGGGTCTCGGCCTGAAACGTCGACTGTACCTCTTCCTAGAGATGCTGCCTGGCCTGCTGCGTTCACCAGCAACTTTGATGTGTGTTGCTTGAATTTCCAGCATCTGCAGAATTCCTCGTGTCTAGTTCATTTATACCATTTTTATCTCAGAATCAGGAGGATATAGGTTCTATACAATGTAATCCGGTTCTATACTCTGATATAATGCTGAAGAAATACTGCACAATTAAAGATGAAATATTTCAGTGAGGGCAATATTTCAAGGCTCTGAGTAACTCCTTCAAGTGTACATAAAAGTCCCGGTTATACTCTTCAAGAGAAGCAAAGGAGTTCTTCCAATACCCTATCCAACATTTATTCGTCAACAAACTCCAAACAAATTTTCTGACTTTTGGCTCATTGCAAATGGGCCTCCATGTATCCTCACATTACAACACAGAGTTCACTCGATCATTGGCTTTAAAGCATAATGGGATAGTTTAACATCATGGAGAATATTGCAAGCTGCAATTTGAAACAATAAAAACAAAAGCCAAAATCCATTCCATGTGCTAATTATGCTTTGTGTGAGGAAGACCTGGTATCATTCTCAAATTTACCACTTTGTGATCTACACCGCCTTCTGTTCTTACCATTTGAGGTAGGGCTTTCCTAGTTGTTTCAGTATGATGTAATCTTCCAATACAAGAATCTGTTTCTAAGACTTGAATAATTCCTTTGCAATTTAGTGGCAAAATGGGAAATATGGTTTTAGCACATCATCCATCCATTGACTTGTGCTGCTTTTTCCTCGTGGTTCCATCTTAACGTTTGGAGGGACTCCTGCTCCAGTCAGTATTAGGTCAGAGAGTTCTAAAGTTCAATGGTGTCAGTTGGAGATGAATGGACTCTGTGAGGAAAGGCAAAACAGAAGCTGATAAGGAAAGGGTAGGTAGTATGCAAAAAGTATTCTAATATGAAGCACAAAATTCAGATGGTAAGAACTTCTTTTGATATGCCCAAGTTTAGCGATGGTTAATGTGAGACCGTTGCAGTCTAAAACTTGAGGCAGTATATTGGAGATGAAGGAAGTGGCAGAAAATTTTTTTTTAAAATACTTTGAGCTTGTTATCATGCAAGAAAACTCTGAGATCCAACAGTCTGGGATGAAGTGGAAGATCAAAGACAGTATCTGGAATTAGTATTAGTATTGGAGTGTTAATATTAGATTATTAGATTATTATTAGATTATGAGGACACACAGTCCTCTTTTATTGCCATTTAGTAATGCATGCATTAAGAAATGATACAATACTCCAACAACTTTGATGTGTGTTGCGACAATATTCCTCCGGTATGATATCACAGAAACACCGGACAGACCAAGACTGAAAAACTAACAAAAACCACATAATTATAACATATAGTTACAACAGTGCAAAAATACCATAACTTGATGAAGAACAGGCCATGGCACAGTAAAAAAAGTTCAAAGTCTCTCGAAAGTCCCACATCTCACGCAGACAGGGGAAGGAAGAAAAACTCTCCCTGCCATGCCCGACCATATTAGAGTTATTATTGGAGAAATTAGTGGGTTTGAAATCCCTGTGATCATGTGACCTGCATCCTCAAGTTCAAATGTAATGGATTTAAAGTTGCATCCTTAGATTCCAGAAAAATTCCTATAGATTGGAAAGATGGAACTGCTCCCACACTTCTTTATCTATAAAAGGAGGGAGAGAGCAAACTGGGAGTAAACCAGTTAGCCGAATATCAGGGCTTATAGATGAAGAAGATTAGCTTTATTTTTCACATGAAACATTGAAACATACAGTGAAATATATCATTTGCATCAATGACCAACATAGTTTGAGGACGTCCTGGAATTAGCTGCAAGTTTCGTAATTCTATTAGCGCCAACAGAGGATGCCCCCAATTTACTAATCCCAACCCTTACCCGCATGTCTTTGGAACGAGGGAGGAAGCTGGAGCACTTGGTGTAAATCCACGTGGTCATGGGGAGAATGTACGCACAAACTCCTTACAGACAGTAGCAGGAACTGAACTGTGATTGGTGATTGCTGGTGCAGTACATTACACAACTGTGCCGACTATGGAATATATCATTTTGCAAATGGTAATAGTGCACAGAAAAATAATTGTAAGATTGCACACAGTTAACATGAAGTTATGAAAGCAAAGCCCTGTTATAACTAGCAGAGTACATTGGAGGAACCAGTGAGTGCAGTGTATTTGGATTTTCACGTGCCTGTTAATAAAGTGGCTCAGAAGAGAGTATCAAATAAGATTAGTGTGCTTACTATTAGGAGAAATGTGCAAATCGAGCATTGGTTCATGAATAGAAAACAGAGGATGGGAATAAACATGTAACATTTGGATTGGGAAACTGTGAATAGAGCAGTGCTGCAGTGATTAATGCAGCAGCCCAAAATATCATAATCTGTATCATTTGTTTATTTGAGGGGAATCAAAGATGAGATATAGATAGGTTAATCAAGTTAAGTCAAGTTAATTTTCATTTAACTATGTACATGTATGCCATCAAATGAGACAATGTTTCTCTGAACCAGCATGTAAAGCACTGTACTACATATAATGCACATATAACACACAATAACTTAGTAAAGTTAGGATAAAATCTACAGACGAATTATGCATCAATAAACCAAGTAAAGTGCATAAAATGAGTATTGTCAGGTACAGAACAGATTAACTAGCGACACTTTGAATGTGATGTGGCAGTGAGTTCAGAAGCCTAATGGCCTGAGGAAAGAAACTGCTTCCCATCCTGGTTGTTATTGTTTTTATGCAGCGGAGTCTCCTGCCTGATGGTAGAAAGTCAAAGAGGATTCTGGATGGGTGGTGGGGGGGAATCCATGATAATATTTTGGGCCTTGGTAATAATTGATAATACATGGCAGATGAAATATAAAATGGAAAATGTGAGGTCATCACTTTGGTTGAAAAAAATAGCAATGGTGAGTAATTGAGGGGTGTTGGCTTTCAGAAGAATCTGGCTTACTTGAAAATTAACATATACGTAGGTACAGCAAGCAGTTATAAAAGCAAACATGTTGGCCTTTAGAGGAGTACTATAGCAATACCCTGGTTCAGTTATATCCTGTCTTAGTGAGACTGCATCCGGAATATTGAGCACCAGGCTCTGTCTAAGGATAGATATATGATGAGTCACCAGATTGAATGCTTGGATGACAGGTTTGTTGTAGGAAAAGTGATTAAGTAGGCTGGGCCAGTGCTCCTCTTCATTTTAGAAAGATGAGAGCTGAACTCATTGAAATGTGTAACGTTCTTCTGGGGTTGACAAGGTACATGCAGTACATAAGAAAAAAGGAGCACGAGGTGGCCACTATGCCTCTCGGGCTTGCCCCACTCTTCAATGTGCTCAAGGCTGACCTATGGTGGTCATTTCTTCCACTCTGCCGGTTCACCTTAAATCTCACATGCATATACCTATCTCAACCTTAAATACAGTAAATGTAATCAGTTGGCCTCTACCACTTTTGGGACAGAAGATTCCAGAGATTCTCCACCCTTTGAGAAAAGAAATTTCTACACACCTTTAAATGACCAACCACTAATTTTTGTAGCTATGACCCTTGTTTGTGACTTTACCGTTTGTGGAAACATCTCATCATCTATGTTGTTAAACCCTTTACGATCTTATATGTTTGAATAAGGTTTTCCTTGTTCTTCTAAACTACAAGGAATACACACTGTCCAGTCTCCCTTGATTTTTCAAACCCCTCATCCTAGTAACTGCTCTGAGGAATTTCCTTTGGACTACCTCCAAAACATATGCACAGTATCCCAGGTGAGGCCTCATCAATACTGTGCACAGCTGCAACAGAACCGCCTAATATTAAATGCCAAGCTTTTCACAATAAAGGTTAAAATGGCTACACCCATGACTGTGTGGCTAGCTGTAGCTGAAATATCATCTATAAATTTGCTGCTGATACAACTATTGTTGATAAAATCTCAGGTGGAGACAAGAGGGTGTACAGGATACCAACTAGTGGTGTGGTGTCACAGCAACAATCTTGCACTCAACGTCAGTAAGATGAAAGAGCTGATTGTGGACTTCAGGAAGGGTAAGAAGAAAGAACACATACCAATTTTCATAGACGGATCAGAAGTGGAGAAAGTGAGCAGTTTCAAGTTCCTGAGTGTCGAGAACTCTGAGGACCTAATCTGGTCCCAATATATTGATGCAGTTATAAAGAAGGCAAGGCAGTAACTATGCTTCATTAGGAGTTTGAAGAGATTTGGTATGTCAACAAAAACACTTAAAAACTTCTATTGACATACCATGGAGAGCATTCTGACAGGCTGCATCACTGTCCGGTATGGACCGAAAGAAGCTGCAGAGGGTCGTAAATTTAGTCAGCTCCATCTTGGGTACTAGCATACAAAGTACCTGAGACATCTTCAAGGAGCGGTGTCTCAGAAAGACAGCATCCACTATTAAGGACACGCAGCACCCAGGGCATGCCCTTTTCTTATTGTTACCATCAGGTAGGAGGTACAGAAGCCTGAAGGCACACACTCAGTGATTCAGGAACAGCTTCTTCCCCTCTGCCATCTGATTCCTAAATGGACGTTGACCCCGTGAACACTACCTCACTTTTTAAATATATATTATTTCTGCTTTTGCATGATTTTTAATCTATTCATTGTACATATACAGTAATTGATCGATTTATCTATCTATCTATTTATTTATTTAATCCCTTTTTCTTCTATATTATATATTGCATTGAACTGCTGCTGCTAAGTTAACAAATCTCACGACACGTGCTGGTGATAATAAACCTGATTCTAATTCTGATTCTAAACTGCTGCATGCCTTCTTAATCACTTGTTGGACTTGCCTGGTATCTTTTTGAGATTCATTTATTAGAACATCTGGATCTCTCTGAACTTTACTCATTTGCTGCCTCTGTGCTTTTCAACAATAGTCCACATTTTGATTCCTATTACCAAAATGTATGACTTCATTCTTCCCCACATTAACTTCCATCTGCTGGATTGTTGTGCAATTATTCAATCTTTCTATATCCCGTTGCAGAATCACAATATCCTCATGACTCTTTTCCCTTCACCTATTTCCCCTTCATTGGCAAATCTCAAAGCTTAGCATTTCATTCCCTCTTCCAGGTTATTAATATAAAACAGCACTACTGAGTGCCTAGAGCTGATCACTGGGGTTCTCCACATGTCATCAGCCTAACCAGGTCTAATTTATTCCAAATTTCTGTGTTCCATATGACAGCTAGTTTTCAACCTATGCTAATGTGGGCTCTTAATTTATGCACGATCCTCATAAGTAGCAGTTCGTCAAATATCAGCTTCCGACTGTGCAGTCCAGGCGTATTGGGGCGCCTGAATTCGGGACCTAGAACGTGGCACAACTTGATGCTTGGACAACCTAAGCGCCAGTCCAGACAGACTGGGAGCCCAAGTGTCGGGCACAGAGGCAAGGGCCGGGCTTATTTTTACTTGCTCTCCAGCGAATGTTCATTCATTTCTCCGCAGTGCGGATGCTGGTGACTGAGCTGGCTGCTGTGCGTTCCTGCCCTGCTGGTGTGAAAACTGGGAACTGAGGCATGGCTTGGGCCTCCTCTGGCTGCTCCGGGAGCGGAGCTGGGACTCAGTCTAGTTCTGGATGCAGTTGGCTTGCTTTTATTGTTTGCACAATGTGATTTTTTCCCCTCTCTGTTTTTCTCTGCACAATGGATTTTGTTTTTTTTAAAATTAGGTCATTTGAGATCCTTGCTTTGAGGCTGCCTGTAAGCAGACAAATTTCAAGGTGTATAATTTAAACATTCTTTGATAATAAATGTGTTTTGAATCTGTCAATCTTTGAATCACTTGCAAATCTAAATATACTACATCGATGGGTTCCCCTCTATCAACACTCTTTGTTGCATCCTCAAAGAATTCCAGTAAGTTTGTAAAACATGACTTACCTCTCATTAACAAACAAGAGAAAATCTACAGATGCGGGTTAAACCATGTTGTCTAGCTTTGATAATATTCATCTTTCCAAACTGATTAGTTATTTCCTTTCAGATAGTTAATTTAGCTTCTTGCCAACAATAGATGTAAAACTAACTGCTCTTTAGTTCAATTCCCTGCCTTTGGTCTTTCTCGATTTTTGAACACAGGTGTCACATTGGTTGTTTTCTTATCAGCTGATATCCTCCTGGAATTTACCAAGTTTTGAAAGTTTTCTTCCTACGTGTCCACTATCTCAGTAGCAACTCTAGAATCAAGTTCAATATCACTGGTATATGTCATGAAATGTGTTGTTTTGTGGTATTTTTTAAACTACAAATTACAATAAGAAATACATGTAAATATTAAATTAAGGTAGCAGTGCAAAAAGAGGGCAAAGCAATAAAGTAGTGGGGGTGTATTCATTGGCTCAATATCCATTCGGAAATCTCATGGCAGGGGAAAAGGAGCTGAAGTGTTGAGTGCGTGCTTTCAGGCTCCTGTACCCCCTTCTTGATGGTATCAATGAAAAGAGGGCATGTTCTAGGTGATGGAGGTGCTTAATGATGAATGACGCTGTCTTGAGGCTTCGCCTTTTGAAGATGTCCTCATTGCTGGAGAGCCTGGTGGCCATGATGCAGCTGGCCGAATTTACAACTTCTTGTAGCTTTTTCTGTTCCTGTGTGGAGGCCCCTCCAGACCAGATGGTGATGCAACCAGTTAGAATGTCAGGAGAAGGAAGGGAGAATATCAGATAGTGGAGAGCACCCTTGTGGCCGTTCCCCTCAACAATAAGTACTCCATTTTGAGTACTGTTGGGGGATGATGACCTGCCTGGAGGAAGCAACAGTGGCCGTGCCTCTGGCACTGTCTGGCCCTGTGGCTCATAAGGGTAGGGAACTGAAGAGGGTGGCAGCAGTAATAGGGGACTCTAGAGTCACAGGACAGAGAGGTGATTCTGTGGGTGCGAAAAGGAAACACGAATGGTAGTTTGCCTCCCGGCTGCCAGCGTTTGCAAAGTTTCTGAATACATCCACAATATCCTGAACGTGGAGGGTGAGCAGCCGGAAGTCGTGGTGCATATTGGTACCAATGACATAGGAAGAGAAAGGGAGGAGGCCCTGAAAAAGAATACAAGGAATTAGGAAGCAAGCTGAGAAGCAGCACCTCAAGGGTAGTAATCTTGGGATTGTTGCCTGTGCCACGCAACAGTGAGGATAGGAATAAAATGAGGTGGCAAATAAATGTGCGGCTGAAGAATTGGAGCAGGGGGCAAGGATTTAGATATCCGGATAATTGGGACCTCTTCTGGGCAGGTGTGACCTGTACAAAAGGGATGGGTTGCACTTGAATCCAAAGGGAATCAATGTTCTTGCGGGCAGGTTTACTAGAGCTGTTGGGAGTGGTTTAAACTAATATGGCAGGAGGATTGGAACCAGTATGATAGAGCTGAGGATGAGCCAGCAGGTTTACAAGCAGATGATGGGTGTAACATGAATGTAAGGAAGGACAAGCCAATGGTTGAGTACAAGTGGAGACAGGGCAAGAGTTGAGTTGTGCCACAGAGGCAAAATTCAAAAGGGTGAAGAATGCAGGACTGAAGGTGCTGTATTTAAATGCACATAGCATTCGGAGTAAGGTGGACAAACTCGTGGTGCAATTACTGATTGGTTGGTATGACATTGTAGGCAGCACCGAGTCATGGCTGAAAGAAGGCCACAGTTAGAAGCTTAACATCAAAGGATATACTTTGTATTGAAAGGGCAGGCAGGAAGGCACAGGCAGTGGCGTGGCTCCGTTGGTAAGAGAGGAATTTCATCTTTAGAAAGAGATGACATCGGGTTAGAGAATGTTAACTCTTTGTAGGTGGAGTTAAGAAACTGCAAGAGTTCAAAAAACATTATGGGACTTCTTTTTCCCTTATTAGGGGGAGGGAGAGCCTGTGTCTGTCAAATTACCAGTTGAATGAGTAGTCTTTGGGGTACTGCAAGTCTGTGTCTTTATTGATGCTTCGCTGCACACTTGAGTGCTTGGTAGGGGGGTGCTGATGCTTTTTTTTGCTGGTGGGGGGGTTCGGTGCCTTGCTGCTGCTTATGCATGTGAGGGGGGAGTTGGGGGGGGGTGTTTGGGGTTCTAACATTTAGCTGTCATTCATTCTTTGGGGCACTCCTCTGTTTTCGTGGATGTTTGAGCAGAAAAAGAATTTCAGGATGGATATTGTATACATTTTTCTGATATTAAATGTACCTATTGAAATCTATTGAAATAGTAGCCAAGATGTGGGGTTGAAATTGCAAAGGGAAGTGAAAACGGCATGTAATAAG
Organism: Mobula birostris; assembly: GCF_030028105.1. Classification (NCBI taxonomy): domain Eukaryota; kingdom Metazoa; phylum Chordata; class Chondrichthyes; order Myliobatiformes; family Myliobatidae; genus Mobula; species Mobula birostris. The sequence continues at coordinate 25,481,424 of NC_092396.1, forward strand.
GGCGATGTCACAATGGTATTGGAGGACTTCAGTATGAAAGGGGATAGGGAAAATTAGGGTGGTATCGGATTGCAAGAGCGAGAGTTTGTTGATTGCCTATGAGATGGCTTTTTAGAGCAGCTTGTGCTTGAGCCTACTCGAGGAAAGGACATCTTAGAGTGGGTGTTGTGTAGTAACCCAGATCTTATCACGGAGCATAATGTAAAGGAACACTTGGAAGGCAGTGATCATAATATGATTCAATTTATGCTGCAATTTGAGAGGGAGAAGCATAAGTCACGTGTATGAGTATCACAATGGAATAAAGAAAATTACAGAGGCATGAGAGAGGAGCTTGCCCAGGTGAATCAGAGGAGGATACTGGTAGGGGTGACAGCAGAGCAGAGATGGCTGAAGTTTCTGTGAATAGCTCACAAGGTGCAGGATAGATAGGTCCCACAGAGGAAGAAGTTCTCAAATGGTAGGGGTAGGCAACCATGGCTGACAAAGGAAGTTAAAGACTTCATAAAAGCCAAGGAAAGGGCATATGAGGTAGCAAAAGTGAGTGGGACGTTAGATGATTGGGAAGCTTTTAAAATCCAACAAAAGGCAACTTTAAAAAAACTATAAGAAAGAAAAAGATGAAAAATGGGGGCAAACGCACCAACAATATAAAGCAGGATACTAAAAGTTTTTTCAGTTATATGAAGAGTAAAGGAGAGGTGAGAGTTGATATTTGCCCATTGGAAAATGACGCTGGTGAGGTATTAATGGAGGACAGAGAAATGGCAGATGAACTTAACAAGTACTTTGCATCAGTCTTCACTGTGGAAGACACTAGCAGTGTGCCAGAGGTCCATGAGTGTCAGGGAACAGGAGTGAGTGCCATTGCTATTACAAAGGAAAAAGTGCTTGGCAAGCTCAAAGGTATTAAAGTGGATAAGTCATCTGGCCAGATGGACTACATCCTAGAGTGTGGGTATATTTAAGGCGGAAATTGACAGTTCCCTTATCGGTCAGGAGGGGGTCAAAGGATTTGACAAGAAGGCAGGTGTATGGGGTTGAGTGAGATCTGGGATCAGCCATGATGGAATGGTGGAGCATACTCGATGGGCTGAATGGCCAAAATCTGCTCCTATATTTTATGGTCTTAATGCTCTTTACGGAACACCTTCAGAAATTTTTGAGTGTCCTTGCTGACATATCAAGTCTCCTCAAGCTCCTAATAAAATATAGCCACTGTCTTGCCTACTCTGTAATTGTATCAATATTTGGGACTTGGCTAGATCTTCAGAGATGTTGACAGCCATGAAGTTGAAACTGTGCACCATTTCCACTGCTGATCCCTCAATGAGGACTGGTGAGTGTTCCCCTCAATTCCCCTTTCCTGAAGTCCACAATCAACTCCTTGGTCTAACTGACCCTGGTCAAACAACAGATCTATCTCGCTCCTGTACTCCTCCTCCTCATCATCTGAAATTTTGCCAACAATATTTGTGTTATCAGCAAATTTATAGATGTTGTTTGAGCTGGGCCTAGCCACACAGTCATGGGTGTGTGAGAGCTGAGCAGTGGCTAAGCACATATACTTGAGGTGCACCAGTGTTGTTAGTGAGATGGAGATGTTATTTCTGATCTGCACTGGCTGTGGTCTCCCGGTGAGGAATTCAAGGATCCAGTTGCAGAGAGAGATGCAGAGACACAGGTTTTGGAGCTTGTCAACTTGAACTGAGGGTATGATTGTGTTGAATGCTGAGCTGTGCTCAATAAACAGCAGCCTGACGTGGGTATTGCTGTTGTTCAGGTGACCCAAGACTGAGTGGCGAGCCAGTGAATTGCGTCCAACATGGACCTACTGTGGCGATGGGCAAGTCGCAGTGGGTATAGTCCCTTTCTTGGGCAAAAGTTGAATCTGGCCATGACCAACCTTTCAAAGCACTTCATCACTGTAGATGTGAGTGCAACTGTACGATAATCATTGAGGCAGCTCACCCTGATCTTCTTGACCACTGGTATGATTGTCACCCTTTTGATGTACTTCCTTCCTTTAAGTATCTTAGAGATACTTAAAGTGTCTACCTTGATAAAGAATGATGCAAATAAATTGTTTTAAAATTCTTTATTTCTTGTAATTAATTCACCATTGGTCTCTTGTCTCCCTTAGCCATCCCATTCATCTAGCCATTGAATCTTATTGTTTGTTTTGATATTAGAATCGGAATCAGAATCAGGTTCATTATTACTGACCTATGTCGTGATTTTTTTGTGGCAGCAATACAGCACAAGATATTAAAAAATTACTATGAAATTACTCACAAGTTTTCTCTCGAAATCAATTTCCTCCCTTCTTACGAGCTTTTTATCTCTTCACTGTTGGGTCGTAAAAGCTTTCCCGTCCTCTGGCCTACCAGACGCCCTATTTTATACTATTATCCTTGACCTTCTCTCTCAACCAAAGATAGTGCTTCTTTCTCATGTAATCCCTCATTCTAAATGTGATAAATTCCCACTGTGTTATGGACCAGCTGTTTGAATATCTCCCACAGTTGATGTACTGACCTGTCTCTTTAGCTTTTTTCCCCAGTGCAGGTTAGATAAATTCATTTTCATACCATTATAATTGCTCTTATTTAAGTTGAAGACTGTGGTTTTGATCCTGTGATGTTTCCATAATTCTATCATATTATGGTCACTTCCTGCTAGGTATCTTTAAACACAAGATCTTTTATTAATCCCTCCTCATTTATCAAGAGCAAATCTAAAATAGTAGGTTCTGTAACCTGCAAAGCAACAGTCTCTTTGTATAATACCATTACTACTCTGGTTCATTCAATCAATATGTAGATTAAAATCTCTCCCTACAATTGTAGTTCTCTTCAAACAGGTCCTGGACATTTCCCCACTTATTCTCAGCCTTTTCAAGAGCTCACGTTTTGAGGGCCCATAGACTACTCCCACCCATAAGTTCATTGCTCTGCTGTTTGTGATTTCAACCTAAACTCGTTTTATTATTAATATCAACTACCCCTACATTACAATTCAACACCACTCTGATGTCTCTCTTGATAAACAGTGCTATCATGCTGCCTTTTCCATTGGCCTGCTCTTTTGGAATGCTATATAACCTGGAATATTGAGCACCTATTGCTAGTCATCCTGCAATCACATCTCCATAATAGCAATTAGATCATACTCATATGAGACCATCTGTGCTGTCAACTCACGCAAATGTTGTGTGCATTCAAATAAAGTCCGTTAAGTTTTCATTTTATTTTATAGTTTCTACCAACTCTGTATTTGCTTTGTACTTTTGTTTACATTTTCTGCCGGGCCTGTCACACTTTGCTTGACAATCCCCCCTTCACTATCCTGTGGCACTGCTCTCTCATTTCCTCTTCACTTGTTAAACATCCCGTCCTTGATGCTCTCCCCTTTCCTATTGGGGCTGATGTTTACCCCAGCTGGAGCGTCCAGAATCTGGAGTCGGTCTCAATGTAAAGCTCTCCAGAACAGAGATGAGGAGCAATGTATTCATCAAGAAGAGTCATGAAATCTTTTGAATTCTCTACCCAAGATGGCCGTGAAGACCTGCCTATGATCAGAATCAAAATTAGAATCAGGTGTATTATCACTGACATATGTTGTGATTTTTATTATTTTGTGGCTGCAGGAAGGTGCAAGACTTAAAAACCACCCTGGTACAAATGTAAATAAATAGTGCAAAAGAGGGATAATGAGACGGTGCTCATGAACCACTCAGAAATCTGACAGAGGAGGTGAAGAAACTGTACCTGAAATGTTGAGTGTGGGTCTTCAAGCTTGTGTACCTCTTCCCTGAAGGTAGTAGCAAGACCTGCATGGTGAGGATGCTGCCTTTCTGAGACACTGCCTCTTGAGGATGTCCTGAACAGTGGGGCAAGGGGTGGTTGTGCCCGTGATCGAGCTTGATGAGTCTCCAACCCTCTGCAGCTTCTTATGACCCTGCACATGGAATGGTGAGAGGGGAGAGGAAAACACTGACAAGATAAAAGGAGGCAAGTTCTAAAAATACTTGGGCACATGAGTTTTTCAGTTTTTTTTTGCTCAGTTTAGTGGTGCTCGTTTGGTTGGTTAACATAGTTAAAGATATTAAAATGTTTTGGCTAATTCATCACCTAGTGATTGCTTTTAAGTTTGTATAAGCTCAATGTGCTGAATGAGTTGAGAATGTTTCTGACAATGTTGTTAAGGAAAGGAAGTTGCAAACTATCTGCTCTTCACATTAGTTATTAGAGTATTCCTCCCACTTTCAATCTCACCATCACGGAAGATGAACAGAATACTTACGGCTAGATCTCCACGTATCTCAGCATTTTCATCAAGGATAATTTTTGTATTAGGCAATGTGCTAGAAATTTGTCGCAGATACATTTTGAAAAACCTGCCAAATGCTTGCCCTAAAATTGGTGTGTATGTGATAGGGAACTTACTGTAGGGAGACTTTTGCAAAGCATTTTACCCAGGGATGCGCCCACTTGATTCAGACTGCATCTGAGATCAGGGTGGACCCGAGATTTTGGATCTGTGGCAACGGGGTGCTAATTGCTGAACAACCCTTTCTGGATTTTTGCAGTAAGTCCTTTATGATAGCTTCACTTGATGTGGTCTTTCAGTGCTTCTATGTCATACCGAAACAGTTTTGAACTTTTATCCTGATGAAGGTCATGGAATGGGCAAATTGTGCATTACAGATTGCGATGATGTACTTAGCCTACAGTATTTCATAGATAGCCATTTTGAGAGTTCTAAATTATCACCTCACATTACGAGATCACGATGGAGACAAGGTTTCATCTTTGCAATGATTGCAATATTCCCATCTGTACATTTTTTGGAAATTGCCTCTTTTGTTTGTTTATTTATTTATTGACATATAGTGTGGAGTCGGCCCTTCAAGCCATGCCACCCAGCGATCCCTCAATTTAATCCTAGCCCAATAATGGGACAATTTACAATGACCAATTAACCCACCAAATGGTACATCTCTTTCTTTCTTTCTTTTTAAATCTTTTTACTGAGTTAGTACACAAAAGGTAAACCATGTAGACACTAATACACTGTTGCAATATAACTTTACGAGAGATATTAATACACAAAAAGAAGTTAGTACAAACAGTGCAGCTTAGATATAAACTAACAAGGTAATATAATAGTATACTAATTTTCATACATATCAATAAGGAAAAGAAAAAAAAACCCCCAAAAAAAACCCACCGTGCAACTAATCTAAAAAGCAAAGCAAAGCAATGGGCTAGCTAGGTATCAAGCTAGGTATCAACTTAAAACAATCATGTCCTCAAACCTGACCTCCGTTAAAAACAGTTAAAAAGCAAGAAGGGAATGTAAATATGGACAGAGAGAGAAAAAAAGTTACAATAAATGAAAATGTTGAATAAAAGATCTCCAGGTCTGTTCAAATTTAACTGAAGAATCATAAAGATTACTTCTAATTTTCTCCAAATTTAAACATAGTATCGTCTGGGAAAACCAAAAGAACGTAGTTGGGGCATTAATCTCCTTCCAATGTTGTAAAATAGATCTTTTCGCCATTAAAGTAAGAAATGCAATCATTCTACGGGCTGAAGGGGAAAGATTACTGGAAGTTTTAGGTAATCCAAAGATAGCAGTAATAGGATGGGGAGAAATATCTATATTCAATACCTTTGAAATAATATTAAAAATGTCTTTCCAAAAAGTTTCCAAAGTAGGACAGGACCGAAACATATGAGTTAAGGAAGCTATCTCCCCATGACATCTGTCACAAAGAGGGTTAATATGAGAATAAAAATGAGCTAATTTATCTTTAGACATATGTGCTCTATGGACAACTTTAAATTGAATTAGGGAGTGTTTAGAACAGACAGAGGAAGTATTGACTAGTTGTAAAATATGCGCCCAGTCATCCACTGAAGTAATAAAGCCTAATTCCTTTTCCCAATCTGACCTAATCTTATCGAATGGAGCTTTCCTAAGTTTCATAATAGTATTATAAATAATAGCCGTTACACCTTTCTGATATGGATTAAGGTTAATTATAGTATCTAAAATATATGTAGGAGGTAACGTCGGAAAGGAAGAGAGTATAGTACTTAGGAAATTTCTAACTTAGAGATATCTAAAAAAATGTATTCTTGGTAAGTTATATTTGTTAAGTACGTCTCTTATTACATTTTCCCACAACAGAGATGCTGAGTTATCGCAATCACCTGGAGGCTTTGATTATACTACACTGAATGTGACCAGAAGGTTACCTTCAAGGAAATAGAAATATGAAACTAAAATAGAAAGTTATGAAAGTAAGAACTGAACATATGGGTTTAAAATAGTACTTTCAAGACATTTACATGCACCTGTCCAACATTTCTTGTTCTCAAACTTCTCACTGAACTACATTTGAAACACTCTCTCATTTGGTATCGGTCTATCGTGACAAAAATATATGTGACTAAGTACTATGGAACATCCAACAATTTAAAACTGTTTAAAGATGTGTCACCCATCTTGCAATTAGAGAGCAAATATGGTTGCAATGGATTATTTTTGAAGTATAATCACACTGGCCATATGTTCATAGCAAAAAAAAAGTTATGATTAATTGGCATTTTTTGATGATGCTGGTGAGATTACCAGAAAAACATGGTCTTGTAGTGGTCAAGTCTTTAATTGTCTTTACTCAGACCTGCAGTGATACTAGGACTAGAAAAGTTAAATTTCAAGAACAATTATAGAGTTGATACTCCTTGAAGGTAAGACTGAGGCACAATCTGATCTTGAAGTTTAAAATTTGATAAGCTTGATACAATAAAATGTGTAACCTTGTGTAGTATCTACAGGCTGTTTTATGTTGCTATTTGGTAAGGGAAGTTATAGATAGTTACCAAACAAACATCCTTCAGTGGAGACAGTCAACATTCTGCTAACGTCAAAGGTTAATACTGCAACATGTTAGACGTCATGTCATGTAATTTTTAAAGGTATGTGCACAGACAGTATGCATTTTGTGAACTACACCACGGTAGAGGAATCAAATTTGATCAGATATAGTCTTCCAAGGAGAGATAGGCAATTCAGAAAATGAACCAGGAAACTATTTTTAACACACAAAGGGTTGTTGAGAATTTTTGATAGTTCTTCAAAAAGCTGTGAATCAAAGGACCATTGGAGTGTGCAATATTGAGAATTTTTATTTAAACAGGGCTTTTAGGATTCTAAATTGCTCCAGCATTCTTCACAAAAAATATTATCATTACAAAGTTTGATCAATACGTGGAAAAAAAGGCAAGAAAATGGTCAAGTGGCAGAAGCAGGTGAGTGATAGAACAGGACAAAGGGCTGGCCAACTCCTACCGTGAAGATCCTAGAATATTTCTCTGGATTAAGTGCTATGAACACTTGTAATAAAAAATTTACTCCACTACCCAGATGCTTAAATGGTTCTGTACATTAGAGTCATTGTTACACTGCTCAAAAACCAGTGAACATTGATTTCCATGGCAACAGTCACATTGTTAAAGCAGACCAATAAGCTTTGACTTTAAAACAGAAAAATGATGAATTCTTAGAATGATATAGATTATCTGTAGTGGCATTGCTTTACATTTCAGTGACAGAGCAGAGAACCAATATGATTATTAATGCAGCCAAAGAAACTGTCACAAAATGGCTCAACTTAAAACATAATCACTTGATTCCGGAAATCCAGAGAAATTGCTTTTCAGTACTACATAGGTTGAAAATATGCACGGTAATCTTTGTCAATGAGAGTGTTTGAAATTAGCGGACGGCTTTGATCAGCTCTAGTATATACCAAGCACAATTATATTGATGTGAACATCCAACTATCACTTATTTTTTTTCCCTCAACTTCTCCTTGTACAACTAGAATGATCAAAATGGTGGAAATATCCCTTTACTGTTTAATGAAATTTGAAAAAAAGTAACAGCTCAAGTGTACATTATCCAATAAAAATATATTCTGGAATACAGTCCACACCAAAATATTAATTTATAAAATCCCTTTACAGGGGTCACGTCACTTCTTTTTGTTTCAGCAGGTTCTATTTTATATTATTGTACTCATAATTTTAGTATTTTTCATTATTATTCTTTTTATCCCAGTTTGGATGATCAATGAGAAGTTAGCTCAGTATTCAAGCTTTGTTGATAATGAAATAATGATTGAGTTGAGTTTAATGAGTGGTTACATCACTGGACTTTAAAGCAGAATTCACTTCAGTGTTGGAATAGTCATCTGGAATTCATAATGAAATAATTCATCTGTGTTCAGAGCCTGCAGTACCATACATCTTTTGACTGAATGATATCTTTCTACTACCATGTCATCAGCTCCTAAAAATAAACTTCAAAATCCTTGTGGCTTTATCAGATGTTTGAAAAATTAGTAGCTGAAGTGCATTGATGACATTTTTCAATCAATAATCTAAAATGATCACCACAAAAACATACATTCAGTAGCCACTTTATTAGGTACACCTGTATACCTGCTTGTTAATGCATATATCTGATCGGCCAATCATGTGGCAGCAACTCAATGCATAAAAGCATGCAGACATGGTCAAGAGGTTCATTTGTTGTTCAGACCAAACATCAGAATAGAGGGAAGAAATAACCACTAAGTGACTTTGACTGTTGGTGCCAAACAGGTTGGTTTGGATATCTTAGAAACTGCTGAACTCCTGGGGTTCTCAGACACAACAGAATCTGGGGTTTACAGAGAATGATGCAAAGTACAAAACAAACTGAATAGCACCAAAAATACTTTGTTAATGAGAGAGGTCAGAGGAGAATGGCCAAACTGGTTCAAACTTTCAGTAACTCAAACTGTCACAACCTCCAGTCATGAGTAGGGTATTCTGAGGGCACTGAGTTTTTTTTGCTGTTGGGTTTCTTTGTATTCTTTGTTTTATTATAATTATCTGTATTGTTGTTGTTGGGTTTCTGTGTTATTGTTAGGTCTTCTCCAGTTTACATTTAATTTGCAATTGTCCTTGATTTCTTCCAACTAATTCTGAAACTCCGCAGGTGGCCCATTATGTATCCTTGGAGTTTTGTTTCCTATTAGAACTGTTATTTGTTAGCTTGTAATTAGTCTTGGGCTTTATTAGCTGGGCACAAATTATTTTATACCCTGGAATATAATTAAAGGACTGTGCTAACCCTTCGTTTGCTCAGTTGTCTTGATCCCTATCTAGTGAAGTTCTAGCTGAGTTATCTAATAGTCATAGTCGTACTTCATTGATCCCGAGGGAAATTGGTTTTCATTACAGTTGCACCATAAATAATAAATAGTAATAAAACCATAAATAGTTAAATAGTAATATGTAAATTATGAAATAAGTCCAGGACCAGCCTATTGGCTCAGGGTGTCCGACCCTCCAAGGGAGGAGTTGTAAAGTTTGATGGCCACAGGCAGGAATGACTTCCTATGACGCTCTGTGTTGCATCTCAGTGGAATGAGTCTCTGGCTGAATGTACTCCTGTGCCCACCCAGTACATTATGTAGTGGATGGGAGACATTGACCAAGATAGCATGCAACTTAGACAGCATCCTCTTTTCAGACACCACTGTGAGAGAGTCCAGTTCCATCCCCACAACATCACTGGCCTTACGAATGAGTTTGTTGATTCTGTTGGTGTCTGCTACCCTCAGCCTGCTGCCCCAGCACACAACAGCAAACATGATCGCACTGGCCACCACAGACTCATAGAACATACTCAGCATCGTCCGGCAGATGTTAAAGGACCTCAGTCTCCTCAGGAAATAGAGACGGCTCTGTCCCTTCTTGTAGACAGCCTCAGTGTTCTTTGACCAGTCCAGTTTATTGTCAATTCGTATCCCCAAGTATTTGTAATCCTCCACCATGTCCACACTGACCCCCTGGATGGAAACAGGGGTCACTGGTGCCTTAGCTCTCCTCAGGTCTACCACCAGCTCCTAAGACCTTACAAGTTTTGTTTAGCTTTGTCTCTTTTGTTAATACAATTCCTCATTTTGGTTAACACTTCCATGTCTCTCTCTGACCTGCACCGTGACACAAATAACAATGTATTAGAACAGTGGTGTGCAGAAGAACATCTCTAACTAAACAACATGTTGAAACTTGAAATAGATGGGCTACAGCAGCGGAGGACTACAAACATACATTCAGTGGCCACTTTATTAGGTACAGGAGTTGTAGTGTTTATCCTTTAAATACATTAAAAACAAATTGTATCAGTCTTTTTGAGATTTTATCGCCAATCTGCTTATCAAATTTCAACCATCTCATTTAATATTGAAGTGTATGTCTGTTGGACAGAACCAATGTGAGCAATGATAGAAAGCACGAATTCACTGGCTATCAGTTCGTTCAGAAAGGTTCTCTGGTGCCGGCTATTCCCTTGATTAATTTGCCAGTAAGTGTTCAAATTACTTGATTATTCATTATTTATTGAGTGCTGCGATTGGCCTGTTGGGGTGTGAATGGGGAATGAATACTAGCTGTTCTGAGGACTGGTAGTTCGTATACCAGTTTCAATTCCTTTTTATAAGCAAATTAAAATCTCTTAAATATGATTCTAAAACTGCAGCCCAGTCTTGTCCTGTAGGATCTAAGAATAGACATTTTGTCATTTTACATGAGTAGCAACTTGGAAAAGATTACTTTTGGAACTGTTGCAAGATGGGTGCCAAGTTATTAATCAAATACTATCTTCCCCAGGTACAATTTCTACATTCATTATATGATGTGTGGTCCATGAGCTCTGCACCACATATTCAAGCAGCCCACAAAGACAAAAGTACAGACAATAAAATCTAAATGTTCAGAATATTCTAATCCACACAGCTTCCTTCTGACCAGAATCCCGAAATCACCATTAACCTAATTGGATCAATTATTTTTATATAGCAACCTATGAGGAAAAGGGACAAGAATAAAATAGAACCAAAATATTACCCAAAACCATCAACTATTGAAAAAGGGAAATAAAAGTTATTATCGTTTTGCAAGTGTTTTGGGGAAATTTTGAAGCCGTCATCTTGTTCACTCAATAAGTTGAAGATTTAACACTTGTCTTAGCTGATAATGGGTAACAAAATACAAAATTTAAAAGGGAAGTATAATATTTGTTTATTTTTAAGTGGATCTCTACCAATGTGTTTTCCATCAAAATTGTATTTATTAAGAAGATTTTTGCTTAAATACATGAACGTTTCGTTGGATATCATGGTGCAAGTTAAGTTGGGGCTTGGTTAAATGGCAGAGGTTTCATGACCCAATGCACATGCGATTTCCTGTTCATGTGAAATCTGTGCATTACAATACAATATAGTACTGTGAGCCTAAGTCTATACTGGAGCTGCAGAGAATTACAGAAGTCTCTGATGTATAGTAAGAGTGGACATCCACCTGCGTGCTTGGAATGGATGCTTTAACCTCTATAGATGGATTGCTTTTCCCGCAATGGAAAAGACTCTTAAGAATGAGATTGCAATAGAAAGGAATCTAACTAAGGGACCTTATCAATCTGGAACAGGTATGGAAAGTTCATTTAATGAATTGTAAATACTAAAAAAAAAATTGCGCTCCTCTTTCTGAGCACATTATAGGGAACCTTTCCGAATCCTTTCAAATACACGAATGTTTCATTTGTACACCTGACCAACTGCTCCCCCACCCCTGCCATCCTCAATATAATGAGGATGGCAGTCATCAACATACTGGAAATCTACCTTTTAATTATCTACTGAAGATCTACTTATTGAATTACAGATGATCGAACTGTAATATATGTATACGTTAAATATTTGCATGCATTCTCTCTCTTTTTCTAACGCACAAAGCCCAAGGATTTTACGACAACGGAGTACCACCGAACTAGAATTAGTTATACAGTGAACACGGGTGGTCAATGGGAAAAATGGAATATTTAAGTAGTGAAAATGGAATGTTATGTAAGTAATTTTGTTCATGAGGAATACTATATTTTAAAACGTTAGCCCTTGATTTTACATTTTTTATCAAATAATTTCAAGAGAAGGATTGCCTTTTTTTTCCTTTCTACACCAGTTTTGAAAATAATCTGCTCGCTGAACTTCTGGCCAGCACCACCTGAGACGGAGGTTCAGCGTACATGGGATGAGTAGGAGAGGCAGCAGGGTTCGCCCTCTCTTTCCGGGATTCTGAGTGCCTGGCTGGTGCTGCGGCCTGGCCGGCGGAGCGCTACATTGAGTGGCAAGTCCCGGCGAAATAGTTCCGGGTGTAGGCCGAGCCTGGAGCTGACACGGACCGGGACTGGGAACGGGTGTGGGAGCTGGAGTGAGACTGCCAGCGGCCAACACCCCAGCTCTGGTAGCGGGGTGCTATTCTCAGGGAAGCGAGTCGCAGAGGGTGAGTCCGGCTGGGGGGCAGTCTGGAGTGGCGCCCAAGTCAAGCTTCTTGGGGGGCGGGGGGTGCACCCGCCAGGGGTTGGGGGTGGGGAGGGGGGGTGTAGTGGAGGGAGGGGGTGGGGAGCAGAGTCCGAGCCAGCTCATCTCGGCCCTGGCCGTAACCAATGATCGATACCGAGGCCGAAAATAGACACTGAGGCCCACGTTAGGGGAGAAGACTTATTGTTGTGGCCTGGAATGGAGGCAGCATCCCGGGCCTGGTCGTGAAGCGGGTATCGCAGGCCTGGGATAGACTGGGCATAAGTGACACTGGGGCTGCAGAGCATGGGCCGCCAAGATTATTTTAATTATTGGTCATCGTAATGTACTACACAAGAGGAAAGGGAAAATATTCGAGACATTTTGTGTACTCTGCTTGATTTCAACACTTGAAATGGTGGAGTTTCATTGGATCTTTTAAAAAATCCTGCTTTTGTTTTTGCATGTGCAAAATATATGGACAGTGGGTTTTTTTGAAAGCTCTGATCGTGGATAATCCAGCGCATTTTCTTGGGTTTTGTTAATGAAATATTCGCACTGCCCTCTTGGGTTGTTGAAAATACCGAGCAGTACGATCCTGCATTTTGCCCTTTACAGTTTAGGATATCTGAAGATTGAATGTTGAGCTGTGAGGTGAAGTACAAAGATTGTCATTTGCAGCGACGTAAAAGATCAGATTGGGATGAACATAACGTGAAATCGTTTGTATTAAATGCAAATGTCTATCTTTTCCTTGCCGATACCTTAATTAAGCCTGGTATTTTTCTATCAGTAATTTGTATCATCTTTGACAGTACATGTCAAACTTCATTTGCCCACTGTCAATGAATTAATGGTATCTCTTTGCTACTTTAGATGAGCGAAGGCTCTCTATGGACAATCTTTTCACTTTACTACTGTTTTGAAGGAATGGGAATGGTAGTATTAGATAAATTAGGTTGTGATGTTACATCAAGGTTGTGTGAATTCTGTAATAATTTAATAGCAGACATTTTCTCTCTGCTAGTAGTTGTAGTTATCTTGGCTTTGGGAGAACAGAATCTTACAGCTGGTCTGAATAATTTGCAATTTGTGAATGATTACAAAAATAATCTCAGGATGTGATTTTGCTTATTCCCTGACATAATTTCCCCATGCACATAGCTGTTGATTTTTATGAAGGCTGTAAACAGATTTGCTCAGCTTGTTCAGTTTTCAGGTTCTTTGGCAGCTGTCGCCGTGTCACTGAGACAGGCCTGAGAACCAGTTGCCAGCAAACTTTTAATTTGTAAAATTCCAAGAGAAAATTCGAGGTACAACTTTAGTGCAATTTTATTACTATTTTAAATATAATTTATGTTCTTTTTTTTGCTCATTCTTTCTCCATTTTCATTAATATTTTGTAAAATATATTAGTTGCTCCTTAGAAATGATTTTCGATCCAAAATTAGTCTATTTGACTGAAACCAGCCTTGGCATTGATGTACATGTACGTGGACGCCTGAGGAATTTGCCAGGTGGTTATCAAGAGTTGCAACCCTGTATTATTTATTTTCATTCATTCCATGTTGAATCAGTTAATGTTCAGAGCCTCATAATTGAAAGTATAACCTTTTAAAACTGTACTGCCCCGGCCTTTGCTTTTATCTAGACACTTAGATAGCTTTGAAGAAGCACTTTAAATCATATACACTTGCTTCTTCAGCATTTTCTCTTAAACATTAGACTTGAACCCAGGTGGCTTAAATGCTTTGTAAAATTACCTGGACTGTTTTGTGTGAAATATGGTTGATAATTAAAAAAACTGAAGGACAGAGAAAGAGAATTTTGTGTGTAACTAGAAGTATGCAGTAGTCATTAAGATTTTTCAAAAATGAAATATTAACCCTTTAATCACAGAAATAACACAAAAATCACTTGCCTTATTTCACGTACCCTCATGGTGACTTCAGAACCAAGCTTTAATGCTTTACTTTCCTACTGGAAAGACTGAGAGGACCATCAGACATTTGGTTGGTTATCAGCATACAATCTACTTTGATGAAGGCTTTTGTGCCTTTGGTTTATCTATGGTCAGAGCTTGTTTAACAGTTTGTTGGTGAATGTATTCCCTCTGTCACAATACAGCATCCTTGGTGTGCTGCCTTTTAAGGAATCTTCAGGTTTTTAAATTCATTTTTCAAATACCTCTGTCAGTATATTCCCAAGCAGTGCCATGGTCTTTTACAAATGAGTGTTAGCCTTTGCCCAGTTACTTCAAGTAAAAAAAAAGCTAATGCTTCCCCTTTATTTTTGATCTTTCTGAGGTTTTGGATTTGGTTTTGTTCTGTCATTTGTGCGGAGCTTTGGGGTATCTTATTTCTCTAACTTCTCAACCTATGTTTCTGCTCCCTCCCCCCAGCCTCTCACATCATGCCCACTTTCCCTTTCACTTGGGATTAGCCTGTCACCTACCAGCTCATGCTCCTCTCCACAGCTCCCCCCGCCTGTTTTATTCTGCTTTTTTGCCCTGTTTCCAGTCCTGTTGAAGGATCTCAGCCTGAAAAATCGACTTCATAGATTCTGCCTAACCTACTGAATTCCTCTAGCATATTTTTGTGTTTTGCTCCAGACTCCCAGTATCTGCATTCTTTCTTGTTTCTCCAGTATGTCCCTTTATTTTTAAGTTCGGCATGACATCAAATCAATGCAATAATTTTGGTGTGAAACCAGTATACTCTATATTCAAAGCACCAGTGCCACTCAAGTGGATTCTTTGAACAGTGCACTTATCAGATGTTTGACAGTCTGTTACTCAGGCCCCAGTCTCGTTATCTAGTGGTAGCAGGACCTCAAGATTTTAGTCCTTCCCTGTAAAGCCTTATCATTGGCAGCTCTAAGCTTTGATGTGTCCCTGGAGCCTGCAGTGAGTCATTCAGCAGCATTCACTTACAAACATCCCATCCCTGTAAAGGCCAGTAAATGTTTGGAACTGAAACTTATTTTTGTCACATGTACTATGTGGAGTGAAAAGCTTGTTTTGCATCTGTATTCTTACAGATCACATCATTACATAGTGAATTGTTTCATAGTGAAACAAGAACAATGCAGAATAAAGTGCGACAGCTGCAGAGAAAGTGCAGTGCAAAGTAGACAGGAAGTGGTAAGATCATAACAAGGTAGATTGTGAGGTTAAAAGTCCACTTTATCATACTAGGGAACCATTCTGCAGTCATATTGGATAGAAGTTGTCCTTGAACCTGTAGTATGTGCTTTCAGGCTTTTGTATCTTCTGCTTGATGGGGCAAAAAGAAGGGAGAATGGTTGGGGTTGTTGGGGCCTTTGATTCTGTTGGCTGCTTTATTGAGGCAACAAGAAGTAGAGATAAACATGAGAATATTTGCAGATGCTGGAAATCCATGCACACAAAATGTTGGAGGAACCCAGCAAGCCAGAAAAGAGTAAAAAGTTGATGTTTCGGGCCGAGATTCTTCATAGGACTGGGGGAAAAAAGATGAGGTCAGGGTAAGAAAGTCAGTGGGGAGGGGAGAAAGTAATACAAGGTAATAGGTGAAACCAGGTGAGGAGGAGGGGAGAAGTAAAGAGCTAGGAAGTTGATTGGTGAAAGAGATAAAGGGCTGGAGAAGGAGGCATCTGATAGGAGAGGGTGGAAGACCTTGGAAGGAGGAGGAGCAGCAGAGGGAGGTGATGAGCAGTTAAGGAGATAGGATGATAGAGGGAAAGGGGGAATGGTGTGGGGGTGGCAATTACCAAAAGTTTGTCAAATCGATGTTCATGCCATTGGGTTGGATGCTACCCAGACAGAATATAAGTTGTTGCTCCTCCATCCTGAGTGTGGCCTCATCGGGGCAGTAGAGGAGATTATGGATTGACATGACGGAATAGGAATGGGAAGTAGAATTGAAATGGGTGGCCACTGGGAAATCCTGCTTTTTCTAGCAGATGGAGCACAGGTGCTTGGCAAAACAGTCTCCCAATCTACACTGAGTCTCAAGCGTCGCCTCACCTGTAAGGATAGTAGTATAGATAGTCCCATGGAGGGGAGGCTGCTTTCCAAGATGTGCTGAACTCTCTAGTTTCTTTCATTCATGGGTAGAGTAGTTGCCAAACCAAGCCATGATATATCCAGATAGAATGCTTTCTGTTGTGCATTCATAAAAATTGGTCATAGTCAATGGGGACATATCAAATTTCTTCAGCCTCCTGAGGATAAAAGTCATTGGTAATTTTTCTTAGCCATGACATCTATGTGGCTGGATCAGGATATTGGTGATATTTACCCAGAGGAACTTGACATCTCAATTTCAGCACTGTTGATGAAGACAGGAGCATGTGTTTTACTTCCCCCTCTCCCCCCAACCCCACTTCTGAAGTCAATGATCAGCTCATTTGTTTTCCTGACATTGTGGGGGAGGTTGTCCTCACATGTTACTAAGCTCTCCTTCCTGTACTTTGACTCATTGTTATATGAGACATGGTCTACTGTGGTGGTATCATCGGCAAACTTGTAGATAGTTAAAGCAGAATCTAGCCACGCAGTTGTGAGTGTACAAAGATTTGAGTGAAGGGCTGAGGACTCAACCTGTGAAGCACCATTGTTGTTACCTATCCTTACTGGTTGCAGTCTGTTGGCCAAAAAGTTGAAGGTCCAGTTTTGGAGGGCAGTGTTGAGTCCCTTGTCTCAGTGTTTGGAGATCTGTTTTCTTGGAGTTATAGTATTGAAGGCAAAACTGTCGTCAATAAATAGTCCAATAGTGTAACGTAAGTATCTTTACTGCCCAGATGCTCCAGTGATAAGTGTAGGGCCAGGGAGTAGGAAGCTGAAGGGTTTGAAGGTAGATACCTGGACCGGAGGGACTACACCCTAGGGTTCTGAAGGAGATAGCTGAAGAAATTATAGAGACATTAGTACTGATCTTTCAAGAATCACGAGACTCTAGAATGGTTCCAGAGGACTGGAAATCTTAAATGTCACTCCACTATTTAAAAAGATAGGGAAGCAAAAGACAGGAAATGATAACCCTGTTAGCTTGACTTCAGTGGTCGGCTAGATGTTGGAGTCATTATTAAGGAAGAGATTTCAGGGTACTTGCAGGCACACAATATATAGGCCAAGTCAGCGTGGCTTTGTTAAAGGGGAGATCTTGCCTGACAAATGTATTGGAATTCTGTGAGGAAATAAGAGGAAGTAGGACAACTAAGGTGGGTCAGTGGATGTTGTTTATTTGGATTTTTAGAAGGCCTTTGTCAAGTTGCTGCATGTGAGGCTGCTAAAGAAGATTGGAACCCATACTGGTACTAGAAAGAAACCAGCATGGATAGGAGCTTGGCTGAGTGGCAGAAGGCAAATAGTGAGAATAAAGGAGGCCTGTTCTTGTTGGCTGCTGGTGACTTCTGGTGTTCTGCAGGGATTGGGGTAGGGTTGACTACTTTTCACAAAGCACATTAATGATGTGGATAATGGAATTAATGGAGTTGTGGCCAAGTTTGTGGATGATACAAAAATAGGTGGAGTTGGTAGTGTTGGAAGCAGGGATTCTGCAGAAGGACTTAGGCAGATTAAGAGAATGAGCAAAAAAAAAGTGGCAGATGGAATATAGTGTAGGGAAGTTTATGGTAATGCATTTTGATAGAAGGAATAAATGCATAGACTATTTACAAAACAAAGAGTGAATTCAGAAATCAGTGGTGCAAAGGGAATTGTGAGTCCTAGTGCAGGATTCCTGAAAAGTTAACTTGCAGATTGAGTCGGTATTAAGGAAGGCAATGCAATGTTAGCATTTATTTTGAGAGGAATAGAATATAAAAGCAGGGATGTAATGTTATGAGATGTTTGATCAATTTTGTGAACAATTTTGGGTCCTATATTGAAGGAAGGATGGCAGATGAGAGGATCCAGCGGAGGCTTATGAGAATGATTGTGGGATTGATAGTATTAATGGATGAGTAGTGTTTGATGGCTCAGGGCCTTTACCCATTGGAGCTTAGAAGAATTGGGGGGAGCGGGAGGGGGGGATTTCATTGAATGCTATTGAAAATTGAAAGGCCTGAATAGGATGGATGTGGAGAGGATGTTTCCAATTGTAGGAGAGCATAGGACCAGAGGGTACAGCCACAGAATGGAAGGGCATTGCTTTAGAACAGAGATGTGGAAAAATTTCTTTAGCCAAAGGGTGGTTAATCTGTGGAATTTATTGCCACAGTTAGTTGTGGAGGCTGAGTGATTGGGTATGTTTAAAGTGGAGGTTGATCGGTTCTTGATTAGTAAGGGTATCAAAGATTATGGGGTGAAGGCAGGAAAATGGGCTTGAGAGGGAAAATAAATCAGACAAATAGTGAATGTTAGAGCAGACTTGATGTGCCAAATGGTCTAATTCTGCTCCTATGTCGTATAGACCACTTTAGACCAGTTCTAGCAGTAGGCGAATTGCAGTGTATCTTTCACTTGCAGCAACAGTTGATGTTCCCACTAGTGTGTGCCCCAGGGAACAGCCTGTAGGTCAGTTGTACTCTGTCAAGTAACTGTCTGGGTCAAACCTTTGCAAGGAAGCTTGACTTTTGTTTTGAGGGCTGCATGGTAAAAAACACTACAAAAAGGTAGACACATCACATCGATTTCAAGATCAGCATATGTTGAAAGTGAGACTCCTATTCCTCCCATTTCCACCTAAGTGAAATCTTAGTGCTTGTTGATCGATCTGCTGCTGGGGAATTCCGTTAATTGGCTTTGGTAGTTTTTTCAGGAAATTACTTCTCAGGATGCATTGTGTCCTTCTCCCACAGTCCCTCCTTCATAGGAGTGAAGGGAGTCTTGGCGGCGAGTGTTGAATAAGCTCAGGATTTGTCCAAAGATGTGTTCTCAAGTGCTTTATTTGTTAAGTGTGGTTGAAAAGAAATGTGTGGGAACCTGATTATTTCTTTCCAGTTCACAATTGGGATCTGCCAAAACCAATTGCAGTAACTGTTTGCCTGATCTGGGATTAGTTACCTCAACATGAGCAAATAAATCTCAGGTATTCTGGTGTATGTGGTTTGCCTATGTTACCTTACTAACTCAGCTATACTAATGGCCTATTCAGCAAATGGTTTTAAGAAGACTGTTGGTTCCAAATGCTATATCTGTTATCAGTGTGCATGAAATGGAGTCTTTGTCAATTTGTTCTCAACAATGTTGCTTGAAGGAATCTAACGCTTTTCCATCAAAACTCTTGGCTATTTTGCTGAATTGACTTTATTTTGTATTTTTCTAATTTTACTTCTGTTTGAAGCGTATTGACAATTGCTGTATTTTGTGAATTATCATTTGTTCTCATTTAAATTCTGAAATGAATAAATAGCAGTTTAAAATTGGTCCAGCATTCAGATTGATTGGATTTGGTTGTACAAAAGTCAGAAGGTTAATGGGAGTTCTCTGGACTTCCTCATTAGACTTTAAAATGCCTTCCCACCTAAACATGCATAATGCCATCCGTGAGTTGAGGGAGGTGGAGGGGAAGATGTTGGTAGGTTCAAGAAGCATTCAAGGCTATGAGAAGGGGTAATATGTCAAAGGAATATATGGTTAGTGTAAGGATAAAGGGCAAACTCACTGGTTTGGATGTACCTGGTGGAATATCAATGGGACAGGTCTTTGTAGTAGCAATCATTCAATTAGGTTTAGCATAGTTATGGAAAAAGGCAGAGATAAGTTAATAACATTTTAAAAAAAAGGACATTTTACTAGGCTGACAAGTGAGTTAGCAAAAGTAGAGTGGAGCCAGCTGCTTTGTAGTAAATTCATTTCAGAGTAATGGGAGGCATTCAAGAAAGAGTTCAAGAGGTTCAGAATACATTTTGGCAGGCCTGCAGTTTTGAACCCCCTGATTGACTGGGTCCACAGAGAGAATGATAATGCAAAAAAAAGCTTAAATAAGATGCCAAGACATTAATACTTCAGAATCCAAGAAGAATGTATGAAGTGTAGGAGTAACATTGTAGGAAAATTAAGAAAGTAAAGATTGCAATGCAAAATAATGCAGGAAAAATCAAAAGATATTTTAAACGAAGTGCAAGGGATAACTGAAGAAAGTGGGACCTATTTGTGGAGATGGAGGAAAATGCACAGTATTTTTCATGAATACCTTGTAACTGTCCTTATCAGGGAGGAGGACAGTGCAAATGTTGCAGTTGGGAGGAAGTGTGAAATAAGATGTGCATCGTAAAAGAATTAATAAGGGGGCCTAACACCACCTGAAGGTGGATAACTTATCAAACCTGGATGATAGTGATCTCATGCTTGTAGAAGAAGCGAAGAAGGAAATGGCATAGACTCTGTCTAGTTTTAGTAACTTTTAGTTACCCCTGCTTACAGGAATAGTGTTGGAGCATTGGAGGATTGCAATTATTGTATGAAAGGGAAGGAAGCAGTAAACTGACCAATTATGGGTCAACTCGTTTAACTTCATTGGACAATTTATTGGCGTCTATTCTGAGGGTCGAGAGAAACCTTATTTAGCCTGAATTCATGATTTGTTAAGAGAATATGTGACTAATTTAAGTTTGGAGGTGAAGAAGAGGATCAGTGAGGGCTGTGTGTAAGATGTAGTGTACTTTGATTATAATAAGGCTTTTGAAATGGTCTCACAGGGAAAAGGACATGGTATCCTGCAGGGAGTGGCAAACTGGATCACTGGTAAGAAGCTGAAGGTAGTGATTGAATTTTTTTTTAACTGGAGTGCTGGTACGGGTTGAGTTTCACAATTATTAGTACACAATTTTTTGCAGTTTGTTGTAAATATTAATACATTAAATTTAAGTGTATGGCACATGATTAAAAGTTTGCAGATTATCCAACAAAATTTTGTTTGGCTAACTTTGATCTGAAGGGAAAAAGATGATTTTGTCAATTGGGCAGAAAAGTGGCAAATGGAATTTAATGTAAACAAGTGAGAATGCATTTAGGGAAGATGCAACAAAGCAAGCAAAATAGAATTAGTGATGTGGATATAAGATAGAAAAGTAAATGTTATTAGGCTGAGAAATGATTTAGCAGTAGTGGACTAGAGAATTCCTTTCAAACCAGTGGGAAGCACAGCAAACTTGGGATACACATGCTGATTACTTAGGATGTACAGGAAAAATCTGATTGCATAGTCAGTTATGTAAGGGAGATTTAAGTAGATGGTGCCTGGGTTGGAAAAGTTTACCATGGTGAGAAATTGGCTGTGGGAATGAGTTTTCACTGGAACACAGGAGGTTGTTGGTTGGCTTTGAGGTATATAAAATTGTGAAAGGTTAACAGCAAGAACCTGTTTTTCTCAGCTGATTTGTCAGAGCCAGAGAGCATTATGAAAAACGCTTTGATCTGGTGGGTAATAGCTTCTGGGACTCACTGCATGAAATGTAGTGGAAGCAGAGCCATTACCACATTTCAGAATAAGTATTCAAATGTATACTCAGATGGCCATCACCTGCTGTGTTACAGATCAGTGGTAGAAGGTAGGAATAGCTGGGTAGCAATTTCTATTTTGGTTACTATAAATCTGATAGGGCAGATTGCCTCCTTTGCCTTGGATTTTCTTTTGTTGATTTGCCAGATGGATCACCCATGGTCCTGGAACTAGTAATTGCCTTGTCAGTGAGGGCTGGCATTCTCCCAGCTTGGGTCCATATAGCACTGATTACATTACATTAAATTAAATTACTATCTCAGAGCAAATGTGAGTCTTAGTCTTTTATTCAGCTGGATCTACATTCTTAGGATTCCTGTAGTTAGATTGATGGATGGAAGGAGTTCATTCCATGTGAGATCCAAGAGGATCAACTTAGGCTACGTCCATACTACGCCGGATAATGTTGAAAACAAAGCTTTTTCTCTTCGTTTTGACCCTCTGTCCACACTAAAACAGCGTTCTCATCCCCCGAAAACGGAGATTTTCAGAAACGGTCTCCAGAGTGAATAAATTTGAAAACGCCTAATATCCGTTGCAGTGTGTACGGGGTAACCGGAACAGATAGCGGCAGCGCAGCATTTCATTGTTTTCTTTTTATTATTATTATTACTACTTTTTTGTCGCCAAACAATTGGTACTAGAGCATACAATCATCACAGCGATATTTGATTCTGCGCTTTGCAGAACCTAACAATTTCAGAACAGACGGCAACTAGACTGAAGCCAGAAGAGTTAGAAATGTACTCACCAAATACTTTGACCCATAGCTTACTGAATAAATAAGTATACTCACTTCGCCCTGTTTTCTGTCCTTGCTTGTATGAAGGTGGTTTACCTATTTATGCTAGTACTTCTCTGACAATATATTCTGAAGCCGATCCCTTTGCTCCTTGACTCCCCAACGATAGGAAACATCCTCTCTACATCCACACTTGATCCAAAAATCCTATGTCCTCTCTCCTACACCAACTCCTTAGCCACCTATTAATCTGTATAATCTTCCTAGCACATGGCACAGGTAGCAATCCTGACATCATAACCTTAGAGGTCCTGTCCTTTAATTTATCACCTAACTCCTGATCTCCCTGTGCACAGCATCATCACTCATCCTACCCATATCATTGGTACCTACATGGAATGTAACATTGTATGGAAATACAAGATAACACTGATGCAGACATGTTTTATACATTTAACAAGGTGCTTTATTAATGCAACAGAGTTAGTCAGTTTTTCAATGTTCATCGTCAGCCGGGTCATACTGTCCGTGAACTCCCTGTCGGTTGCCTCCATACGCTCCAGTATTTGTTTTTTCTAGTTTAAAGTCCTCCTGCATGAGAGCCAAGAGCAATTCCTTTTAAGTTTTTCTACTCTGTAACTGGACAAACATGGACCAAGTATATTGTTTCCTCTTCACTTGTTTTCTGTGTGTCCTGCGCTTGCCCAGTAGGAGGAGATTCACCCAAATATCCGTCTAATGTGGACAGAGATATTTTGAAAAACGCTTAGTGTGGACGCCTGTCGTTTTTACTCGAAACTGGCGTTTTCAAAAGTATCCGGCGTAGTGTGCATGTAGCCTTAGAGGATTTCTCAGCAGTTTAAGTGTGTTGATGGATTTCACTATACTGGACACTAAGGAAAATGAACGGTTGACTTGGGAAGTCAAGTTTCTGAATCTGTAACACTGAATCTATAGGCATTTCACAGTTTTGCACACAAATGTTACCTGATATCCTTTGAAATTTTAAATATGCAGTTGAGATTTGAGGCCAACCTTGATAACATTGGAGTATAGCTTCAAATCTGCATATTGCAATAATCTAACATTATGTCCTAAAATTAATACTTTTCAGTGATGTAGTATGCTTGAATGATTTAGTGTTGTCTGTTGTTACCAACTGTGTCCACCAGTAAGAACCATGAATATTGCTTCTTATGTCAGTAGGAAAAGATTTAGTGGTAGCTAAGGTGGTGTTGCTCTGGAATGGTTCTGTTTTAATGAATTCTTCTCAGGAGTTAATGAATCCAGAATGTGTTATTCCATCATACAACAGCAAACCAAAAAGCAGTTGAAGGCTTCGTCCAAAAGTTAGAGCAATGGAGTTGTAGGGGCATATGAATTTGGGGGATTGAATTGTACAGTATGTTTAGATGTCAGCTTAGCAGCTGGTAGCCATAGTTTTTTTAAACTTGCATGTTAAGAGTGACAAAGTTTATTGAATATGGGATGGTGATCACCCTCCCATGTATTTGTATGGCCAACTTGGAATATCTTGTATGCAAGCCATATTTATTCAACATTTACATAATCACCATTAAGCAGCTGTACTGGGGTTAGCTTCCTCACTAAATTTTATTTGTAAATGCTGTCAATTTTAGTGCTAGTACTTGTTGCCCTGGTAGACCAGAATTAGACCTGAGGAACAGACTTGCTGGGCCGAATGGCTAATTTCTGCTCCTTTGTGTTATGGTCTTAGATTTTTTTCTGATAGATCTTTATGAGATGGACCATTGGAGCAACTCAAAGTGCTGCAATAAATGTTATGATTGTACTAGTAATTTCTACAACTGCATGTTGAAGCCTTTACTACAAAGAACACATATTTAACAATTTATTTCTAGCATTGGACTCATTTTTAGCATTCACAGAATATGGCTGTTGCTTTTGGATACTGGACAGCTTTTAGTATCCATTCCTAATTTCCCCAGAAGTGAGTGGCTTGCTAGTTCAGTTGGAATTGAGGTTAAGGTTGGGAGACAACTATAAATTTCTTTCTTCCAGATCATTTTATCTTTCTGGTAGTTTCCAGGTTGTCATTATTGTTGTTCAAGCTTGCGACCAGTAGTTTTGGCTTTTCCCGCCAGCCAACAAGTTTCCTTCATTCAACCCTTAGTATACTGAATTCTGTTTAAATCTTCTATACTACTCTTAGGTGATTGTACCTTCATTTAGTAAACAATGTTGTTTATTTTGTCTTGTGTAGAGTAAGAGTAATCTCTTTTAATAAATTTGTGGTGTTTGCAAATTTTCACACCTGAGTCTTTATATTTAACCCCCTCTCCTGCCCCCAAAATTTTCTCAGAAACTATTGTGATCACATTCCAGAAAAAAGTATTCGAGGCAATTTAAGTTTTTAAAAATGTTGCTGAAATTGTGGTGTGCAAATTTATGCAGAATGTTGATGATCTCAAGATGTTGTAATGGCTATTTATTGTCTTCACATTACGTTTCTTCTTTACTTTTATTCCAGTCTTTTCTTATTGATGGTAATTGTACACTATTAACCATACAAAACATTTAATTTGTACTGAAATGACACGGCAAAGACTATCTTCAGAATCAGGTTTAATATCAGCGGCATATGTTGTGACAACGTTATGTTTTAGGTTAAATACTTTGGAAAGAATTGATTTGTCAGTTGTGTGCACATTCAAAATTTAAGCCTGTTGGGTGCTTGAACGGAATTGAAGTATGAATGCTACTAACCTGGAAAATTAAGCATTTAAATCTCAGGCAATTTGTTTAGTTGCATGAACTATAGTTTCATTATGAGAATAGTTTGGTGGCATGTTTAATTTTTGCCTCTATTGGCCTCGTCTTAACCAGATGTCTATTCATGTCTAACATTTGGGTTCCTTTGTTTATAGGCACCTAGTATCACTGCTTAATTCCAACACAGAACAATACAGCACAGGATAGGAACAGGCCCTTTGGCTTGCAGTGTTGTGCCAAACTAATCAAATTAGTAATCAAATTCCTGACTAAAATAATCTCTTCTGCCTACACAATGTCCATATCCTTCCATTTCTGGCACGTTCATGAGCTTATTTAAGCACCCTTTGAACAGCTCCATTATATTTACATCCAGTCACTCAAGGTAGTGCATTCCAGGCACCCACTGTGTAAAGCAAAAACAACAAAAGCTTTTTCCACATATCTTTTGAATTTATCAGCTCAAATGTTAAATGCATGCCCTCAGGTACAGTATTACATGTCAACCCTAGGAAAATGATGGTGTCTGTGTATTCTATTGATGCCTCTCATCATCTCATAAACCTCTGAGATCTCCCCTCAACCTCTGCCTCCAGAGAATACAACCAAAGTTTGTCCAGCCCCCTAATCCAGGCAGCATCCTGGTATATCTCTTCTGTACTTTTTCCAAAACTTCCTTCTCCTACCGATAGTGCAATGTCCGGAACTGAACGCAGTAGTCCAAATGCAAACTAACTCGAGTTTTATACAGACGCAAATTGATAGAGGAATTAATATCTTGATGCTCATAAAAAAAAATCTGCCTGGGATTGTGCAAATTTAATTTCCTGCAGCCGGGATTAATGGAATTTTTACTACATTGCTCATTCTTGAAAATTGTATCTTTTTTTGTGAAGATGGCATAGTACATATCTTAATACCTATATGGGAAAAACATTCCACTCATCCTGAAGCTCCGTGTGGAGTCTTGTCTTTGTCCCTAATATATTATGATTGCTGCTGCTGTTGATTCTGAAATAATAGACGTTTTAATGCAATGAAATTTTTCTTAAAAAGCTGATTCACACTGAAATCCATTTTCACAGGAATTAACTGTCCTTGTCTTCATTTTCACCAAGGTTGCCATTTGTGAATGACCCTTGGTGAATTTTTGACTGTTGCAGGTGCGTTTTGCTTATCAGACGTCTAGGACATCCACTCTCAAGGGTCTTATTAAAATTATTTCATTCAAACGCCAGTCTTCAGCTAGATGAGACTACTGGTCTTTTACCACTTTCCTGCCTCAGATCAATACCTACAGATCGATAAAATCTCAGAGCAGTTTGTTGGATTTTACTTGGGTATCCAGTGAATAAATGGCTTTTGTTAGATCAGTTTTGCATTTTTATCTGGCTCTAGGATATGTAGTTGAGTAGTTTGAACTTAGTAATACATGAAGATTTTATTAACATGAAAGCCATGAGCGAGTGTTTGAATTAACATGGAAATTAGGTTTTCAAGCTCAAAGGTTCTGACATAGCTGATCAACTTGTTATACAGTGGCCCCCAGCCTTTGACTTTAATGTTCTGCGTTCAAATCAACACATAGGAATGGGATTAAAGTTAACGTTGCTCTGTGCTGCTGGAATGAACCACAACTTGGATTTTTAACTTCATCCACTATGTTGATCCTGTGTTTGGGAACTCCTTTCATTGTTAACATTGGTATATTGTTGCAAATTGCTTGTTAGTAATATTGGGCAGACATAAAGAGATGAGGATGGTGAGCTGGGTATCGGATAATGCTGGGCATTAAAGAAGCATTAAATTATACAGGGTAGCAAACATAATCTAGGCTTATACCCTTAAGTTTAGTTGGTAGAAGAGTGGTCAAGCAAGGTGTTCGAGATGACTAGTGGGCTTGGTCTGGTCCTTTTCTGGGGAGGAAAGGTGCACAGTCTTAAAAATTAAACCAGCTTCATCCAGGGATGGAATCAGCAAGCACCTTTTCACACAAAAGGTAATACAGGTTTGGAATCTCACAACCTTTCGGTCCATTCCTGCTGCTGGTTCACCCCACAAATAACCACTGCATAAAGACATTCAATATTGGATCAGTATAAGTTACTGAAATTAATAATTTTACTGGTGAGAATATTAAATAGGGACGGGCAATTAAAAGAAATTGTGCTTTTATATATTTTTTCAATTAACAAAGCAATGATTTATTGTCGTCTCAAATTGCCCCGATCTGCCTAATTTTGTAATTATTTCTGTTATTAATATTTTGTATTTATTTCTGGGGGGACGAGACTGTTGTTGAACAGTTTCTAACTAGCGTCAGATGTGTGTGCTTGTGTGGCTGTCAGACACTACACCGTGCTTAGAAGAGTTTTAAAATAGTAGCAGTTGCATGTGCTTGAGTTCAAAAGCAGTGAATTTTGTCATTAATAGTTGGTGAGAAATAAGCAGTAAGACAATTCACAACTGTTTGCTGACCACAGTTTCAAATGGTATCAAATGGTATCTTGAATTTTACAGTGAAAATGAAGATTGGAGGATGCAAATGTCAATAGCATTGTGTGAGGTCAGTTCATTATCTACACTAGGTGTCTGGGCTGATTTGTTCATTTATAGTCAATCAAAAGAGCACGACAGTGTACAGGTACACTGGATGAATTCCTACATCTCTAACAATTAGGAATTAATATATAGTTTTATATTACTGTAGTAGTGTT
Source organism: Mobula birostris (assembly GCF_030028105.1). Lineage (NCBI taxonomy): Eukaryota > Metazoa > Chordata > Chondrichthyes > Myliobatiformes > Myliobatidae > Mobula > Mobula birostris. The sequence goes on from NC_092396.1 coordinate 25,509,492, forward strand.
GATACTGTTCTACTTGTTCCATATTTCATTTAAATACACAGTTTGTTACTCAGTTAAACGGTAGTTTATCTTTTTATACCTCTAACTACTTTCATGAAATTTTGGCTATTTGGGACAGCTGCTTAATTAGGTCCAAATGTACCCCAATTAACTGGAATCTACTGTTATCGGCAAGATCAGCAGAGTATTAATAAAGTGTCCTGCTGAAGGGTCTTGGCCTGAAATGTTGACTGTACACTTTTCCATAGATGCTACCTGGCCTGCTGAGTTCCTCCAGCATTTTGTGTGTGTTATTTGGATTTCCAGCATCTGCAGATTTTCTCTTGTTTGAATTAATATAGGTGTTTTTTTGTGTCACGTTTTGGTGGTTTTATGATTGTAACATGGGCTTTTTAAAAAGAAATTTCAGAATATTAGCTGAATTTAAATTCCATAGCTGCCAATGTGGGATTTGAACTCTGGTCTCTGTTATTAGTGGAGGCTCTGATTATTGGTCTGGTATCTAACATGTAAATTAAGTTTGAATATTTGAATGACCTCCTCCTGTTTCTTTTCCTTTAAAGATGTGTTGAAGTACTTTGTAGCTCCCATAACTGAGGAATGATATCTTAAATTATATCCTTAAGTCATGTTGTGAGACTCAAAACCACAATTGCCTAACTCAGACTGCAAACAGCTGAATAAAAGTAGCCAATAATTATTAAATATGTTTTTTATGTGCTTCATTTCACAGATTATATTCATTACAATGAATTTACTGTGGGGAACGGGTTTTAAGTTGGAGAAATGTTTGAAACAAAAATCAAATAGCTCCAGTGACTGAATATTAAATCATTAATAATTCTTCATAGGCAATCCCTCAGGATCGAAGATGACTTGCTTCCACTTCAGTTCTTTGGGTCCTCGGGTGGCTGATGACAGTATGGGATTTGCAGTCTCTGGCACAGGTGGGTTGAGAATTGAAGGAGGGTGGGTAATTTCAAAGGTGGTTTATATCTTTTGTTGTTTACATAGGGCTTGTGTTCCCATTGAATGAACTAGCAGTTCTCAGTGCTATGCTGAATGGCCCCCTTCCATTCTGAATAATTGTGGGTCAAGGATTCCTAAGAATGGTGGGGAAGGAGCATCCTAGAGATTATTTTTTGCTCTGTCCACTTGGTAATTCCATTTTGGGAAGCTGGTGTTGGACATATGAGCCATGTGGTGTGCCCCTTGTAATTAGGGAACTGGTATCAGAATGACGTTTATTATCACCAGCATGTGATGTGAAATTTGTTAACTTAGCAGCAGTTCAATGCAATACATAATCTAGCAGAGAGAGAAAAAATAATAATAAATAAAATAAAACATAATAAATAAACAAGTAAATCAATTGCATTTATTGAATAGATTATTTTAAAAATGTACAAAAACAAGAATACTGTATATTAAAAAAGTGAGGTAGTGTCCAAAGCTTCAAAGTCCATTCAGTAATCGGATGGCAGAGGGGAAGAAGCTGTTCCTGAATCGCTGAGTGTGTGCGTTCAGGCTTCTGTATCTCCTACCTGGGTAAACTGGATTGGGAGAGAATTATGATGTGTTGGTTTAGTGATCCTGCCACTGGAAATGGAGGGTTATGTTCAAGCAGTATGGGTATCTTTCTGGTGTCTGTCTCTGAAGCATACAAGTTGTCTGTTAGACTATGTATTTTTGTATCAGGTTTAAGGTCTTTTAAAAACATTAATTGATGGTCTTTTTCTTGGGGTGGAGAGGAATGTCAAACATGTGAAGGCATACGGCATACAGTGCTTATCAAAAGTATTCACCCCCTTGGAAGTTTTCATGTTTTATTGTTTTACAATATTGAATCACAGTGGATTTAATTTGGCTTTTGTGACACTGATCAACGGAAAATGACTCTTTCGTGTCAAAGTGAAAACTGATCTCTACAAAGTGATTTAAATTAATTACAGATATAATATACAAAATGATTGCATAAGTATTCACCCCCTTCAAATCAGTATTTAGTAAATGCATCTTTGGCAGCAATTACAGCCTTGAGTCTGTGTGGTAAGTCTCTATCGGCTTTGTGCATCAGGAAACTGTAATTTTTCGCCCATTCTTCTTTACAAAACTGCTCAAGCTCTATCAGATTGCATGGAGATTGTGAGTGAGTGGCCCTTTTCAAGTCCAACCACAAGTTCTTGATTGGTTGAGGTCTGGGCTCTGACTTGGCCAGTCCAGGACATTAACTTTGTTGTTTTAAGCCATTCCTGTGTAGCTTTGGCTTTATGCTTAGGGTCATTGTCTTGCTGAAAAATAAATCTTCTCCCAATTCGCAGTTCTCTTGTAGACTGCATCAGAATTTCCCTGTATTTTGCTACATTCATTTTACCCTCTACCTTCACAGGCCTTTCAGGGCCTGCTGCAGTGAAGCAACCCCACAAGAGGATGCAGCCACCACCATGCTTCACGGTAGGGAGAGTGTGTTTTTAATGATGGCGTTTAGTCTGATGGTCAAAAAGCTCAATTTTGGTTTCATTAGACCATAGAACCTTCCGGCTGTCGTCAGAGTCTCCCATATTGGTGTAGCAAACTCTAGCTGAGATTTCATGTGAATTTTTTCAACAGTGGCTTTCTCTTTCCCATTTTCCCCATAAAGCTGTGACTGGTGAAGCACCCAGGTAACAATTTTTGTATGTGCAGTCTCTCCCATCTCAGCCACTGAAGATTGTAATTCCTACAGAGTTGTCACAGGTCTCTTGGTGGCCTCCCTCACTAGTCCCTTTCTTGCATAGTCACTCAGTTTTTGAAACCAACCTGCCATGTTCTTTCCACTTCTTGACAATTGACTTAACTGTACTCAAGGAGATTCAGTGGTTTAGAAATTTTCTTGTATTCATCTCCTGACTGGTGCTTTTCAATAACTATTCTGTGGAGTTGCTTGGAGTGTTCTTTTGTCTTCATCATGGATTTTTTTGCCAGGATACTAACTCACCAGCAGTTGGAGCTTCCAGACATGGTCTGTTTTTACTACAATCAGTTGAAACACCTTGACTGAGCATGGATTTCCAAAACAGATCTTCATTGAACTAATTATGTGACTTCTAAAACCAATTGGCTGTACCAGTGGTGATTTGGTGTATCATATTAAAGGGGGGCTAAATACTTGAGCAATCAATTATTTTCTGTTTTTTATTTATAATTGATATATATCATTTTGGAGAGATCTGCTTCCCCTTTGACATGAAAGAGTCTTTTTCTGTTGATCAGTGTCAAAAACAAATTAAATCCACTCTTATTCAATGTTGTAAAACAATAAAACATGAAAACTTCCAAGGGGGTGAATACTTTTTATATGCACTGTACTCTCAGTGGGAATTCGGTGTGTTGTGTGTTCAGAGATGATCTTCTGCCCACTGCTGTTGTAATGCCTGGTTATTTGAGTTACTGTTGTCTTCCTGTCAGCATGAACCAGTCTAGCCATTCTTCTCTGACATCTTTGTTTTTCTGCACCATTCTCTAAACTCTAGAGCAGTGGTTCCCAACCTGGAGTCCACAGACCCCTTGCTTAATGGCATTGGTCCATGACATTAAAAAAAACATGGGAAATCTCTGCTGTAGTGGCTGCTGTGCGTGAAAATCCCAGGAGATCAGCAGTTTTAGAGATGCTCCAGCCATCTCATCTGGCACCAACAATCATTCTACAGTCAAAGTCACTGAGATCACATTTCCTCCCCATTCTGATATGTGGTCTAAACAACTGAACCTCTTGACCATGCCTGCATGCTTTTATGTGTTGAATTGCTGCCAGATGATTGGCTGATTAGATATTTGCATTAATGAGCAACTGTCCCTAAAAGTAGCCACTGGGTCTATTTTATATGACAAAACTTATTAGTATTCTGACTCTTCTGTTTTGATATAGACTGTTAGCTGCCATCAAATATTGCTGATAGTATGGGAGTTGTGTATTCATTAATTAAGATTTAGCTGAAGTCCCTATTTAGGCAGGCCCATTAATTGACCAAAAAACAAAGTTTTATTCCATTGCTAATGTTTGTGTGTTGTAGTTCGTGTGTTGTGTGTTGTACTGAAATGATGAACTAACCTGCTTACCCACCGTTGGTATAGCTTGTTTCTTATTCATTTCACTAAAGATCAATTGTTATTTTGAGAAAACTTTTGTTATATAGAATGTTTGGCAGATGTTTTAAGTTGCATCCAGAACATGGGAGTTTATTGAAATCTTAGAAGGTAGTGAACAGCTAGTAATGATACTTGAGAGTTAATTTTTGTCCTATTTTTATTCTCTATTTCAATGGTTCTCTCTGTCTGAGCTTTTCGCATTTTTTTTTATCAACTCTCTTAATAAGCACTCGTATTCCAAAAAGAACAACCTTGGCTTTCCCACATAAGTAAACTCTATTATTCCAGGACTAATTCTGCTAAGGTTCACTTGCATTCTCTTCTGAACTTTCATATCCTATAGTGAGTGTAGCACCCAGAACTCAAACATTTATCTGGTTGTGACTGAACCAGTTTTTCATACATGTTGATTGAAGCAGGACGAGAGCAAGAAAGTGAGTGTATACAACCCAAGATTCCAAGTACTATGAATCACTAACAGATAATATTATAGCTTGCTATAGTTGTAGATGCTAATTTTGTTTGTTTTTATTTTACATTGTGATTATCAAAAGTGATTGCAGGTCTTGGTTTAAACACTTGTTGGGCTGGAAAATGGCAGAAGTGGTGGGGTGATGGTCGTCGTACAGAATGGTTATCAGCCTTGGTGGCATTTGTGTTGTGGGACAGTGGGTGCAAGCTATGGTTATCAACTTTTGCAAGCTTCATTACAATAATATTGTGATAAGAGATCTGGTATGGAGAACTAAAGTGAGCTTTCAATGAAGACCTTTAATGAACATGTAATTTGTTGAACACATTCAAAATCAATTTAATTGCAAACAAGGGAAAATCTGCAGATGCTGGGAATCCAAGCAACATGCAGAATGCTGGAGGAACTCAGCAGGCCAGGCAGCTTCTATGGAAAAGAGTATAGTCGACATTTCAGGCTGAGACCCATTATCAGGACTGGTGAAAGAAATGAGTCAGAGTTAGAAGGTGGGGGGAGGGGAGGAAGAAACACAAGGTGGTAGGTGAAATCGAGCTCTTTACTTCACTACTCCCCCTCTCCAGGTTTCACCTGTCACCTTGTGTTTCTTTTTCCCCTACCCCCACCTTCCAACTGTGATTCCTCATCTTTTTTGCTCCAGTCCTGATGAAGGTCTCTGCCTGAAATGTTGACTGTACTCTTTTCCATAGATGTTGTCTGGTCTGCTGAATTTCTCCAGCATTTTGCATGTGTTGCAAAATCAATTTTTTGAAGTGGAATCATTGTAGTGATATAGGGAATATATTTTTGCATGAAATTGTAACTCAACTTGATCTTGACATAGTTGCAGTACGTCTTGATCCAGGTTATGGAGGAATACTTTTTTTTCAACTTAACTATTGGTTCTACTCCACTTCTATCTTTCATCCCATGTTCTGCCTGTCCGTAAGGCAGGTGGTACCCACTCAAACAACCAACTTTCCCAGTGTTTTTTTCACAACTTCCACAAAAAAAAATTGACAAAATTTTTGTCAAGCTGAAGATAGTTCAGAGAATTCGAGCAACCAGGATGAGGGTCATCTGGACTTTGTGTGCACCCAGTCAGGCACATGAAAATGGCTGGTGAGTTTGTACTTTAATTTGTGAACGTTTCCACAATAATTCCACACACAGTTGTGCCAACAGACTAGTTTCATCTCCCACTGGCTGTATTAGAGAAAACCAATAAGTTTTTAACTTCCATGACAAAACCAAACCTAAACTGACTTGGAGCCATAAAAAGATACAGCATGAAAACCAATGCTTTGACCCACCAAATCTGCACTGACCATCTAATTTAATCCTATTGTAACCCAATTTATCCTCCCACATCAACACAACCAGATTCCACTACTCATTTAGACACTGGGGGAATTTTTTTTCAGTTTAAAGATTAATAGAATATCTGGGAGGTTTCATTGTTCCTTAGATACTCCTGCGATAGTTTCAGGTGTTCATGTGGTCTGTTACCACTGTTAAATTGGGCTTAAGCTTTATCATTATCAGAAAATCACCGTTCTATCTGGAGGTTCATGCAAAAATCATTGTTATTTTTAATTGCAATTAATGAGTAACCATGTATTGATTTTTAGAAAGAAAAGAGTTGATTTTAGTTTTGATGCCTCCAAAGTGTGATTTCTAATCCACACTGAATGCTAATACACAATTAGAATTGAATATCTGCAAACAGTTATTTTTCAAGTCCATGAGTGAGTGTCTGGTCCCCATTAGTCATATAGTAACAATATACAAAATATTTTTTAGACTAGGAGAAAAGATTAATTTTTTCCTTTTTCCCCATCTCCCTTTTTAAATTCAGGAGACATGGGATTTGGAAGAATTTTTAAAACATTGTTTTCCATTATAATTTAGAAATTACTGCTAGACATTGGACCAGAACAAACTAAAACTTAAATTGTATTCTACCCAATTTCCTAACCAAGCAATAGCTCTTTATGACTTGCTCTTGAACTTCCCACAGATGCCGTCACATGTTGGGGATAATAAACCTGATTCTGAGCTGGGTTATTCTGTGCTCTGACCTTGATATTTAAGACTATTCCATGATGAAGGTGTTAAGTTCTCTGCCTTGTGCTTTTCTTGCCATCTGTATAAATGTCTTATGGGAAAGTAGTGATTGGGATCAGCCTGACTTAGCTGGTTTAATTTATATACATCCTTCATATACAAGAAGAATAAAAATCTTTACATCATGTCTCCATTCAAATGTGCAATGTGCAATTAAAGTAATTTATAAAAAAAAATATTGTGTACAACAGGGTAGTCAATATAACATAGAAATACAGTTGCATCAGCATGAATTAAGCAGTCTGGTAGCCTGGTGGAAGAAGCTGTCGTGGAGCCTGTTGGTCTTGACTTTTATGCTGTGGTGCCATTTCCCAGATGGTAGCAGCTGGAATAGATTGTGGTCAGGGTGACTTGGGTCCCCAATGATCCTTCGGGCCCTTTTTTCACACCTGTATTTGTAAATGTTCTGAATCATGGGAAGTTCACAACTGCACATGCGCTGGGCTGTCCACACCACTCTCTGCAGAATCCTACAATTAAGGGAGGTACAGTTCCCATACTAGGCAGAGATGCAGCCAGTCAGGATGCTCTTGCCTGTCTTTGGGATGTGGTGGCAAATTGTTGAAAGCCACTGCCATCCTGGGAATATTGCAAGACTTCATGTAGTGGTTATTGCTGTATCAAATGATGCTTTTCTCAAGAAGCTGAGAGGGCTAGCTTTGTTTTTCTTCTCTTTTGCAATTTTCTTTAAAAAAAAATGCAAATTTTAGGAAAAAAATTTGGAGCAATATTTTTGTTGGAGTTGCTGCAATCAGGATGAGGGCCATCTAGACTTTGGGTGTACTCATCCATGCACATGAAAATGGCTAGTGTCTGAAAGTTGGTGAGTTTTTCTTAGTTCCTCTACCAAGAATTATTAATGGCGTGCTGAATAGTTCTTCAAAGAAATCAGGCACACCTCCCAAATTTGTCTTTTCATCTCTAAGTCTTTTGTTTGGGATCATGGGGATCATCCACAATTTAGATAGATTAGATTAGATTCAATTTTATTGTCACTATGCCAAGTACAGATACAAAGCCAATGAAATGCATTTAGCATCTGACCAGAAATGCAAAGAATATTTATAAAATAACTACGAATAAAAAAAGTGCTACAGCACACAAATATAGAAGTACTGAGACAGTACAATACGGATGCAATACTGCTTAGCGCTGTGATGAGAGGTTCAGCAGTGTCACAGCACCAGGGAAGAAGCTCTTCCTGTGCCTGCTGGTGCAGGAGCGGAGGCTCCTGTAGCGCCTACTGGATGGGAGGAGAGTAAAAAGTCCATGGTTAGGGTGAGATGCATCCCTGATGATGCTTTTCGCCCTGCCCAGGCAGTGATATATTATCCTCTGCTTTTGAAAAATGATTAAATTAATTGGTGGGAGAAGGAAGTGATTTAAATTTTTCTTCCCCCTTGTCATCCCCCAATGTCTCATCAAAAGGTAAATTCATGAAAACTTTGTTTTGGGTTGGGTATTTCCGTATCCATAGGAATGGGAGATTTCTTATACAAATATTGAAGGGTTTTCTGAACAATTCTTCATGTATGAAATTTGACACTTGACTGATTAAATTAAATGTGGCAAAAGTCTTATTTTGGAGATCTTCTAAACTGCAAATGTCTTTTACCTGAAATATTTTCCAGAAGAGGGATCGAGGCAAGTCTTAGCCAGAGTTGACATGTAATGAAACATGGACAAATGTCAGTTTTGGCAGGCTATTTGTGTTTTATTTTTTGAGTTAACTCGTCTTGTACCCAGACTCCTTTTGCAATCTGAGGACATCATTCAGACTGATAGTGCAGAATGACAAGCTATGCACTTCTCAGTGGTGCGGTTTCACTGAGATATAAATTGCTTGCTATATTCTGTGCACTGTAGCAGTAGAATCAGATGCAGGTTTGTTATCACCACATGTGTCATGAAATTTGTTAACTTAGCAGCAGCAGTTCAATGCAATAATATAGAAGAAAATTAAGTAAATTAATTACAGTATATGTATATTGAATAGATTAAAAATCATGCAAAAACAGAAATAATATTAAAAAAGTGAGGTGGTGTTCAAGGGTTCAATATCCATCTCGGAATCGGATGGCAAATGGGAAGAAGCTGTTCCTGAATTGCTGAGTGTGTGTCTTCAGACTTCTGTACCCCCTACCTGATAGCTTTGTGCTTGTTCGACTTTGTGTTTTGAAATTAAGAGAATTGCGAACTGTATTCTTCAATATATTTTTGTTATTAAAATGAAAGATCCTAAGGGCTTTTTAATTTTGCCTCCTGATGATTAGTGCTAAAATGATCCAGATCTGTTACAGAAGAAAAAGGATTTCATGATGTATATTGTATACATTTCTCTGACATTAAATGTACCTATTGAAACCTATTGAGTAATAATTAATGCAAGTTAAACAATTATAGAAAAATGAAATACATGAAGCTGAAAATATGAAATTAAAGCAATACTGTAAGGCACTTTGAGGTATCATGTGCAGAGAGAAAAAAATAGTTAATATTGATATTCTATGTTACTGAAATGTTAATTGTACTTGGCCCTCCTGAGCAGTTGACTTATTAGGTGCAGTACTTATTAGGTGAAGCTCTAATCTGCCCTGACTGCATACTTTAGTCCCAGTTTCTGCCCATGTGTGTCATTTTTCCTGTTTTCCACATATTACGTCCCTTGTGAGGCTACCAGTTTCTGCCAATTAAATCAAAGTTGTATCCTCACTGCTCAGAATCTACTTTCCTTCAGTCTGGGCTGGATTTAGATCCTGGGGTGAAAATTTAGTTTAATCCACTACATTGCACATCTCCTTTGCAGATTTAAATTTTCTGATTTAAAACTCCTGAAGTTTTTGACTTTGATTTTAATTTGAATTTAAGAAAACTGCCAAAATCATAACTTAGTTGAACTTCCAATAACTTAGCCAGAGCAGAGAGAGCAAAATATGTTATTTTCCAAAACTGTGTAGTGCTTTCACAAGTTACATATTTTGGTCTTCATAATGGAATGTAATTTATTATTTTGAACTTTCACAGCCATCAAAGGATCTGTAATAGTGTAGTTCATTACCCTGCTCACAATCCCATCACTTTGCCAAGGTTCACTGATTCGAATCCTTAAATTTTATAAATATCACTGCAGCAAGATTCTGTAGGTTTTTATTTGAGCTTTGTTGCACACACTTGGTTCCTTTGAACTATATGATTTCTGTTCCCTGTTCTCATTGCTACACCTGTGGTACGTGAGTTGCTGCCCCGCTCCAAAAAACTGCTTCAACGAAACCCCTTTACTCTATGTCTTTATATCTTTATCCCATCTTCAGAAGCCTCCCTTGATCTATTTACCATCACTTTGGAGTGAATACTGTTTGTCCAAGCATCTATTTATAATGTGCGTGTTTGTCTCTTTAAACCTACTTAAGCCCCCTCCCCTGTTCTGAACATATCAGCTGGTTAGCTCCGGCTCAAGATCTAGAAATCCACTTTTCATGTTTGTTTTGTTAATCTACTTAATTTGCCTTTCAGATTAAGTAGTTTTGCTGCTGGAGAAGATATTTGCTGCCAGTAAGTAAAATTATTACCATCTTCAGCTGTCTGTACAAAATTAAATGTGACTACTCTATAACACTCCTTATGATGTTACATCATATTTGTCCTGTGGTGTCTTAAATATACATTCACAGGCTCCTCTTTACAGGCTGAGAGTTGCTGCCACACAGACAACTTAGTTGTATTTCACTAAAAGTCTGTAGACTGCTTTGTCAAAGGGGAGAACATAACATTAGACATCATTTTGAGGAGGTATTTCACACATCTGTTCCCCATCTTGCTTTTCTCCTTCCTCTCTTGGAGGTGCCCTTTTCCTGTTGTCAGCCACAAAACTATTGTGTACCATGTGGGAGTTGAAGCAATGATTTTGAGTTTGCTATGAGACATTATAAAGAAAGCGAATCAAGGCTGAGCTTAAGTTACCTGTTTAATTTCCAGCTAGAATGCTAAGTAGGAACCGTGGCTTTCTGTTCTTCATTGGGTGTAGTCGTTATAGGTATAGTTGTTAGGGGAAACTATAGCTTCCTGACTTGTGTGTTTCAGGTCACATCAAGTTCTGTTTACTTGTCAGTGCCTTAAGGGAGTCCTGAAAAACTTGTCGAGACAATTTACTGACAAGAATTCTGTTAAATTCTGAAGGGTGGTAATTTTTCTATGAAATTGAATGTTGTCAGCCTTGTTTGTGCTCTGCAATCCAGTAATCAGTATTCTTTGTGCTGGCATCTTTACATCTGTGGTAATGATTTCCAGGCTTTTAGTTTACAGGTTTTATCAAGGTCTGAGGCTACGTCCACACTACGCTGGATAATTTTGAAAACGCTGGCTTAGAGTAAAAACGACAGGTGTCCACACTAAGCGTTTTTCAAAATATCTCCGTCCACATTAGACGGATATTTGGGCGAATCTCCTCCTACTGGGCATGTGCAGGACACACAGAAAACAAGCGAAGAGGAAACGATATACGATATACTTGGTCCGTGTTTGTCTAGTTACAGAGTAGGAAAAGGAATTGCTCTTGGATCTCGCGCAGGAGGACTTAAAACTTTAAAAAAAACAAATACTGGAGTGTATGGAGGCAACCGACAGGGAGTTCACGGACAGTATGACCCAGCTGACGACGAACATTGAAAAACAGACTAACTCTGTTGCATTAATAAAGCACCTTGTTAAATGTATAAAACATCTGCATCAGCGTTATCTTGTATTTCTATCCAATGTTACATTAGGCTGTTACACATCTATTGTCAGAAAAGTACTTGCATAAATAGGTAAACCACCTTCATACAAGCAAGGACAGAAAACAGGGCGAAGTGAGTATACTTATTTATTCAGTAAGCTATGGGTCAAAGTATTTGGTGAGTACATTTCTAACCCTCCTAGCTTCAGTCTCGTCCGTCTGTTCTGAAATTGTTAGGTGGTGGCTTTCAAGAAAACAACGAACATCTGTTCCGGCACGTCATGACAGCGTTTTTAAATAGTCAAAAAGCTCACTTTACAGTTTAACTCTCACGCCACTCACACCGACTGCGCGTTATAACAGCAGTACGGCAGTGCTTGCACAGTACCAAGCAGAAGCAGAAAAAGCATTGTTGTTGTGGTGTTGTCATGACAGCGTTTTAAAATCTCTCCATTTACTCCGTATACACTACGCCGGATATTAAGCGTTTTCAGATTTATTCACTCTGGAGAGTGTTTTCGAAAATCTCTGTTTTCGGGAGCTGAAAACGCCGGCTCAGTGTGGACGGGAGGGCAAAACGAAGAGAAAAAGCTTTGTTTTCAAAATTATCCGGCATAGTGTGGACGTACCCTGAGAGGTAGCTGCCCTAATTCTTTCTCCCTTCAAGGCAACTAATTTGTAGTTTATGCCCCAGGACATGGGTATTGCCTCCGAGAACAAAAGCTTGTGGTATTTAACACCACTGTTACATTGTCATTGTAATAAAGAAAGTTTTGGTATCATGTAATTTTGCTTGTGAAAAATACCCACAACTAAAGATTCTAGTGTTCCAAGCTTTGTTTTGATGTTTTGAACTGATGGATGAATATCAAATGGCTACATCTTAGTTACTGGTCACTTTTGAAAGGTATGTTTAAATAGTTGAAATTACATTGAAGCATGCTGGTATAAGTGCACTTCAAAATTTCTAACTTTTTATCACCAGCGTCAGCTTGACTAAGTCGATGGTTATTTTCACCTGTTACTTTTTTCAGGAATTCAACAATAATGTGTACTTAAATTTAGCCTTTAATGCATGGCCTCAGGCATTTTACAGGAGTGTTATAAAATGATTTAACACTGAGAGAAAAATTTACCAGGCCAAGGTTAGGGACCATTTGAGATGACGAAAGGAGTTTGGAAGAGAATTTGCACATAGAATGTGAAGGTATAGCAGCCAGTAGTGAACACTTAACCATTATTGCAACCCTAGATTTGCTTTAGAGCAGTTCATGCCTAGCAGTTGTGTGATATGAAAATACAATGTGGGAATTTTATTATTGAGAACGTCATGGAACAGAGTGATAGACAAATGTGGATTGATGGAATTTTGAACATGAATAGGCTGAAATTTGAATGAATTTAAAATTGGACAGTGGAATTGGAGGCTTGTAGATTTCTCTGAATAGTAAAACTTTAGGGTAGTGGTCTCTGAGGGTTTCAGCCACAATGTCTTTGGGGTGGAAATGGGCAGTGTCATTGATCCAGTAAGATGGTGGCACGCTTGGTTGCAGCAGCTTCTCCGGGTCCAAACAAAGGTGTAATTATTTGACCTTTACATTTTTTTGTGCAATCACAATTAACTGCGGGATATTGAGAACATATTGTGCTGCAGGTCTGCCCCACTGGCAAGTAGCTTGATGGCAGTGGAGCTGGACTCATTGTGCACTGTGTTGCCGGTGGCTGCAGCCACTGAAAGAGGAAGATGTCAGCGGTGATGTGTGGTCCAACAAACGGTGCAAATGATTGTCTTGGAGGTGTTTCTTGTGATCACAAGACCCTGGTGAACATTGGTAATGTAGAATACAGAAAGTCCAATTCGTTGGTGAAATCAACAGCTGCATGGTCTCGGTTGTGTACAGACCAGGCCCTTGTGCTATGGGCTCTGCTGCCCAGGGAAGGTGATGCTGGAGCTGGTGTGAGAGAGAGCTGGAGTCTGTGTTGGGTTGGGGGCTGGCCTGCCCTCCAGTGTTCTCTTGGTGGAAGACTTGTTAGATTGCATTTGTCTGCAGCTGCATTGGTACGTGATGAGGACTGCTGCACCATCAGTCTACAGGCCATGAGTTAGGGACTTGGGTTACATATATTTTTTGTGACTGTTCTCCTGCAGTTGTAACTATATGTGGTTTGTGTGACTGCTGGTACTGTGTGTTGCACCTTGGCCCTGGAGGAACACGACAGCCTATCCTCGTTACCTGCGAGGGATACGTTCCTCGCAGTTGACGCATAATGTGAATAATTATTTAAATGGAGAAAATGGGGATGCGTTCCACAGGGCTTCCTAAATATGTTCTATCTGTAATTTATTCACATTTTCATACCAATACGACACAAAAGCAGTACCACAAGGCAACATTTGTATTATATTTAGTCAATTTCAGGTAATATTCAATGTAATAAATCATAAAAAGTTAACATACTCGGGTGCACAGTACTCACCAACAGTGGCAGGTATGTTCACTCTGGGAGATGAGTGGTTGTTGTGGTGTCGGGCAGCTTTACATGGATAAGGTGGATGGTTGTGGTTGTCAGGATCATATCAAGCACAGCAAGGGGTGCAGAAAGACTCTCAGAACTTTCAGTACTGCCGGCAGCAGGAGATGACACCGGTTTGAAGAAAGTGGTGAGGGTTGTTTGCTTGGCAGCATTTTGTTTTTCAGCATAAATTTGCTTGTAGGGAAGAAGGGTTGACGGCAGGGAACGACTGAAATGTTGACTCCATTCTAAACTTGGGTCCACATCCATCGCCATTTGTGCTAAGTGTTCCGACTTCCACCATTCCTTCACCATTGGTAAACTCGCTGTAAAAAAAATTACACCTTGAATGTGGATCACACCTTGGTCAAGTGGTTGAATCAGCGATGTTGTGTTAGGCGGCAGGAAACGCACTGTAATGAGAGGATAAATGCTGTCCAAATGTTTGGGATGGGCTGGCGCATTGTCAAGCAACAAAAGAACTTTAAAGACAAGATTCTGTTCCCGGCAGTAGTGTCCTAGAGCTGTGTTACTTTCAGCTGATGCCGCGCTGTTTATAATTTCCAACTTTTTTTTTCAAGTGTTAAAGCGGTTCTCTGCCGCTTGGCTGATGGCCCAGGACATGGCATAGGACGTTTAGGAGGCATAGTTAAATATTTCAAGCACAAAATCACTGCACCGTAGGTAAAACCAACAAAAGTTTAAGAGCGCAAGATCGCACATCCACAGCTTGCCAAAACCAATGTGAGACTGGTGGGAGTGAGACTGTGAGGCATGCGCACTGGACTTGTATTGGCGGGAAAGCAGTGCTCCTTGCATAACTGAGTTTTGGATGCATATAAGGAGACATTGGTAGAAATAAGTTCCTTGCATAATTGTGAATCCGCATTGTCTGAAGACGCATATAGCGAGGATAGGGTGTATTTTGTTTGGCTATATTCATGTGTACGGTTGAATGACAATTAAACTTGAACTTACATAGATGAGATATGAAGATTGTCTTTGGGTCAGGTTCTTGGTCTTGAAATGGTGGCTGTGTAATGGAGCAAACTCTGGTGGTGATGAGTGCTGCAATGTCTAAAGTAATATCTTTGGATTTTTTTAAGCTGAAATGATCTAATTGTCTGGATATACATATTAATAGCCACTTCAAGAGTATGAAGTTCTCTGTACAGCATTCTTACTTCAAGTAATGAAACTGAAAATAGAAGTTCAAGTTACTGCTATTTGTGGAAATGCAGTACACAATGTTTCTGGCACACTTGTTCACAAACGTCATTACATTTCAGTGGTTTGATGTGATAAAATGACTTTATCAATATAAATTTCTCTTTCTTGCACGACCAAATGAACTTACTAAATGAATGTACTAGATGGACAGTACATGTACCTATGTCAGGATACTGTCGTCGACTATAGCTCAGCATTTAACACCATCATTCCCACAATCCTGATTGATAAGATACAGAACCTGGGCGTTTGTACCTCCTTCTGCAATTGGATAGTCGACTTCCTAACTGGAAGACCACAATCTGTGCGGATTGGTGATAATATCTCCTCTTCGCTGATGATCAACACTGGTGCACCTCAGGGGTAGAGCCCACTGCTCTACTCTCTCTATACCCGTGACTGTGTGGCTAGGCATAGCTCAAATATTATCTATAAATTTGCTAATGATACAACCATTGTTGGTAGAGTCTCAGATGGAGACAAGAGGCCGTACAGGAGCGAGATACACCAACTAGTGGAGTGGTGTCGCAGCAACAAACTTGCACTCAACGTCAGTAAGACAAAAGAGCTATTGTTGACTTCAGGAAGGGTAAGATGAAGGAACACATACCAATCCTCATAGGGGGATCAGAAGTGGAGAGAGTGAGCAGTTTCAAATTCCTGGGTGTCAAGATCTCTGAGGACTTAACCCGGTCCCAGCATATCGATGCAGCTATAAAGAAGGCAAGACAGTGACTATACTTCATTAGGAGTTTGAAGAGATTTGGTAGATCAACAAAAACACTCAAAAACTTATCTTGATGTACCAAGCAGAGCATTTTGATGGGCTGCATCACTGGCTGGTATGGGGGGGTGGGGGCAGGCTGCTGCACAGGACTGAAAGAAGCTGCAGAGCATTTTAAATGTAGTCGGCTCCATCTTGGGGACTAACTGACAAAGTACCCAGACATCTTTAAGGAGCGGTGTCTCAGAAAGGCAGCATCCATTATTAAGGACCCCCAGCACCCAGGGCATGCCCGTTTCTCACTGTTACTATTAGGCAGGAGATACAGAAGCCTGAAGGCACACACTCAGCAATTCAGGAACAACTTCTTCTCTCTGCCATCTGATTCCTAAATGGACATTGAACCCATGAGCGCTACCTCACATTTTTAACATTATTTCTGTTTTTGCATGATTTTTAAAATCTATTCAATATAGATATACTGTAATTGATTTACTTATTATTATTTTATTATTTTCTTCTATATTATGTATTGCATTGAACTGCTGCTGCTAAGTTAACAAATTTCACGACACATGCCTATGATAATAAACCCAATTCTGATCCTGCCTTTGACTTGCAGAGCAAAAAACTATAAAATGATGACCTGCAACTAGTTTTTAATTCTCCCATTTTGTTGCTTTGCTACAAAAGATAGTGTCCTTTTAGGTGCTTGGCATCTAGTTGACGTCTTGGGTTTCTTGCCGAAATTGCTACTCTGTGTGTTTTGACATTGAGTAGTAAACCATTCAAATGAGATTTATTACTGAGTGTTGGCGGTCCATTCCATTCAAAGATAAATTAATGCCCACAGGTATGTTTGTATGAAACCAATTAGTGTGTAAGTGTAAAGACAAGAAAATCTGCAGATACTTGGGAATCTTAGCAACACACACAAATGCTGGAAACCCTTCTTGGCCTGAAACGTCGACTGTTTACTCTTTTCCATCGATGCCGCCTGGCCCACTGAGTTCCTTTGTGTACGTTAGTCTGTAGGTATGGCATTCTG
This sequence comes from Mobula birostris, assembly GCF_030028105.1. Lineage (NCBI taxonomy): Eukaryota > Metazoa > Chordata > Chondrichthyes > Myliobatiformes > Myliobatidae > Mobula > Mobula birostris. Next base: position 25,526,446 of record NC_092396.1, read on the forward strand.
TGTGATTCATGTTCATGTGTTAAACTGCTGAGCCTTTGTGTTGGTGTTTCTAGCATCTGGTTTCTGTAATTTATTAATATTCAGCAATAGTGGAGAATAGGTCTGTTTAACTAAATCTTCAGTCCCAAAATTTCCTCCTGTACTCTGCTTGGTCTTTATGTAAGAATGTGGACAAACTTTTGGGTGGTCCACATGGCGGTGAATTCTGATACTACATTCATGAATGTGACTTGTTAGTTATCTATTCAAGTGCAGTTTCCAGAAGCATCAGTTGTACCTCTTCCTGTGGTGCAGTATTGTCATCTTAGATAGTGTCTTGTTTGTATTAACTTAAAATTGCATGAGAAGGCTGCTGGTTGATCTACTTCATTTGGAGTTTCAGGAAGACTTGTATGTACCAGAGACTTGCAAATTTTCATAGATGTACAGTGGAAAGCATTCTGACTGAATGTATCACAGCCTGGTATGGAGGCTCCAATGCACAGGATCTCAAGAGGCTACAGAGGGGTGTATATTCAGCCACCTCTGTCATGGGCATAACTCTCCCTTCCACTGAGTGACATTTATATGGAGTGCTGCCTCAAGAAAGCAGAATCCATAATCAAAGACCTCTGTGATCCAGGCCGTGCCCTCTTCTCACTACTAACATTGGACAGGAGTTATGGAAGCCTTAGATCCCACACTACTAGGTTCAGGAACTCTTCCCTCTGCAGCCATTAGGCTCCTGAACTGACATCGGTAATTTCAGTCATCACTACTCTGAAGTGATTCTATGACATGCATACTCACTTTCAAGGACTTTTAAAACTCATGTTTACACTATTATTTGTATTTGCACAGATTGTCACCTTTTGCACTTTGGTTGTTTGTATCGTTTTTCATAAAATTCTATTGTACTTTTTATTCATGTAAAAGCCTGTAAAATTATTTCAAGATAGTATATGGTGGCATACAATATATGTACTTTGATAATAAACTTACTTTGAACTTGAAGATATCCTTGATATTCAAGAGACATCCCTTGCCAACTGGGACACGTCCTCTTCTCATTGCTAATGTTGAGGATGAGATGCAGGAGCCAGGAGCCTTGTACTCAGTGATTCAGAAACAGCTTTTCCTCCACCGTCAGATTTCTGAGCAGTCCATGAACACAACCTTGTTATTCCTTATTTTGTGCTATAGTGGATTCCAGTTATTTGGGGCAGCAGCTTATTTGGGATGCTGTGCTGCAGATTAATTAGGCCAGGGGACTTGTTGAATAGATTGTGACTAGTGTCAGATGCGTGCACTTGTGTGGATGTTAGATGCTACACTGCACTTAGAGCAAACAGTTTTTAAATAGCTTCAGTTGTGTGTGCTTATATTCAAAAAGCAGTGATTTTTGTCACTGATAATTGGTGAGCAATAAGACAATTCAGAACTGTTTTGCTGACTGTGATTTCAAGCATTCAGGCTTGGAGATGCCAGAAACGCCCGGGAGTAAAAATGAAACAACTTCATGACTTCATATTGGGAACTATAAAGAATTTGAAGGTATCAACAATCACCTCAAATGTTACAATGAAAATGAAGATTTGGAGGATGCAATTGCCGATAGCATTTTATGAAGGCAGTCTATTATCTACACTTAGATGTCTGCGCTGATTATAGTCAATAAAAAGAATACGACAGTTTACAGGTACACTGGATGAATTCCTCTGATAACAATTAGGAACTAATAGTTTTATAGTAGAGTAGTAGGATTGGTATTCTAATTTGTTATGTATTTCATTAAAATACAGTATTTGTTACTCAGTTAAACAGTAGTTTGTCCTTTTTATACCTTTTTAACTATTTCCATGAAACTTCGGCTCATTGGTGTAACGCTTAATTGGGTCATAATGTACTGGTCTTGGTGTGTTGCAATTAACCAGAATTCACTATTTGTAATCTATAATGGTTATTTTTGCACTGTACTGCTGTCTTTAATGCTATAGATCAATGATAATAAATCTGATTTTTGAATGATTATAACAAGTTCACATCCTCAAGCTTGACAGCTGTTACATAAATCAGTTTCTTCAGTTCTTGCTGTTGTGTTGTACAATTCACGTGAGGGAAGTGAAGAGATGCAAAGTGGCACACTTCACTGTCAAAACCAGACTTCAAAAGAAGATTTTGTGTGTTACTTTTTTGATAGGCTGTCAATTTCATTGGGGAAGTTCTCAATGGCCTTCATGTATTGTTGTTGACAACCACTGCAAAGCATGAAGTGCTGACTTCTTGGGTACTTGTTGGTGTACTGAGGTTGTTTTGTGCTTTTGAGAGCAAGATGAGACAAATCTGTTTTTCCTCTCTCATGAGTCACTTTGATTTGAATTTCATTTGAAAGGAGATAAGATCAACTTAAAGCTTATTTGAAGTGGTTGGATCTTACAAAACAAATCAGTTTGTTTTAGTAGTTGAGAGCATTTAAGTTACAGTTTTAGAGCATTGTCCCAAATTTGTAGGAGTATTATACTAACCACCATTTACTGTTTATAACAGATATGTGCCAGTGCTAGCTCGTTGTCCAGCACTGCTCCATTAGTGTGTCTTCCAATCAGAAAATAAATGTTAGTTGTCATGGGAGTTACTGCAGATGTGCCATTGAAAGATATGCCCCAAAACCTAAAGAATTTTCTTTGACTCCTTTTAATTTGCATTGAACTGCTGCTGCTAAGTTAATAAATTTCACATCACATACCGGTGAAAATAAACCTGATTCTGATTCTAAGTGTTAAATCCAAAAGTATCAAGCGCTAAGAACGTGGTCTCAAAATTATGCCACTGCCAGACACAATTGCACTTCCCTTCCCTTTGAGCATTCTAGTGAGGTAATTAACTCTGCACTGTTCCGGTCCACTCTTCCATCTTTCTCAGTACCCACTTTCTTGTGCAGCCATAGGAGATTCAGCTCTCTCTTCTTTACCACTTTCCTCCTGGATGTGCAGGGACCCATACAGTCCTTCCAATTTACTTATTCTTTTAATTCTGTGTACTTAATTAAGTGCTCATGATGTGGTTTCCCGTAGATTGAACAGATTTTTTTTATAGATTTCCTTTCAAACTTCAATTTGAATTATGATAATCTATTCCATTCTCAATCTGACCTTTTGTCTTTGGCTTAAGGAACATAAATTATTTTATAACTGATCAAAGTCTCAACCCGAAACATTGACTTTTCCAATTTGCTCTAACATTGAACCTTAAGGAATCATAATTAAAGTCTTCAATTTGTTTAGACCATAAGACATAGCAGCAGAATTGGGTCACTTGGCCCATTGAGCCAATTCTGCCATTCAATCATGATTAATTTATTTTCCCTCTCAATGCCATTGTTTTGCCTTTCTCCCCTTAATCATTGAGGCCTTTACCAAGCAAGAATCTATCAACTTACACTTCAAATATATCCATTGACTTGGCTTCCACAGATGGCTATGGCAGTGAATTCCACAGATTGATTGATTATCCTCTGGCTTAAAAAAAAATCCTCCTCATTTCTGTTGTATTTTGAGGCTATGACCTTTGATCCTAGACCTTTCAATATCTGGTAGGCGTCAGTGACAATCCCCTCCTTCTCTTCATTCTTCTCAATTCCATTGAGTACAAACCCAGAGCCATCAAATGCTTCTCATATGTTAACCCTTTCATTCCTGGGATTATTCTCATGAGCCTCCTCTGGACCCTCCCCAATGCCAGCACATATTTTCTTAGATAAGGGCCCAGAACTACTTGCAATACTCCAAGTGTGATCTAATCAATGTTGATAAAGCCTCATCAATACACCATTGCTCTTACATTTCAGTCCTCTCGAAATTAATGCTAACATTATACTTGCCTTTCCTATTACTGACTCAACCTACAAGTTGATCTTCAGGGAATCCTGCACGAGGACTCCCAAGTCTCTTTTCTGATTGCTGAATTTGCTGCCCATTTTGAAAACAGTCTATACCTTTATTCCTTCTACCAAAGTCATAGCCATGTACTTCCCTATGCATTATTCCTTCTGCTCCTTCCTTTCCCATCCTCCTAATCAAAGTTCTTCTGCAGGCTCCCTGCTTCCTCAGCACTGCCTGCCCCCTCCACTTATTTTTGTATCATCCGGAAACATGGCAATAAAGCCGTCAATTGCATAATTCAAATCATTAACATATATCATGAGCGGACCTGGCACTGACCCTCTGTGAAACACTTCTAGTAAATGGCAGCTAAGCAGAAAAGGCCCTCTTTACTCCCACTGTTTACCTTCTGTCAGTCAGTCAGTCAGCCAATCGTCTGTCCATGTTAATATCTTTCCTGTAATACCATGGGTTTTTATTTTTTTAAGCAGCCTCATGTGAGGCATCTTGTCAAAGGCTTTCAGAAAATCAAAGTAAACAACATACACTGATTATCTTTTTGTCTATCTTGCCTGTTATTTTCTCAAAGAATTTCAACAAATTTGTTAGGCAAAATTGCTGATTTTGGCCTGTTTAATCATCTGCCTGTAAACACCTCAAAACCTTATCATTAATGTTCTTCATGTCTTGCCGACCATTGAAGTCAGCCCAACTGGCCTATAATTTCCCGCCATCTTAAAGAGTGAACTGACATTTGCAACTTTGCAGTCCTTTGGAACCATTCCAGAATCTAGTAATTTTTGAAAGATCACTAAGATCACTCTTCACTACCTCTTTCAGAACCCTGGGATGTAGTCTCTGGTCTAGGTGATTTCTCTACCTTCAGATTTTTCAGCTTTGCAGGCACTTTCTCCTTAGTAATAGTCTACTCCCTGACATTCTTGAATTTCAGGCATGCTGCTGGTATCTTCCAAAGTGAAGACTGATAGAAAATACTTTTTCGTTTCATCTGCCATTTCCTTGTCACCCATTATTACCTCTCCAGTGACATTTTCCAGCAGTCTAATGTCCTTTTTTACTCTTGTATATCTGAAAGAAACATTTGGTATCCTCTTTTATATTATCCGGCTAGCTTGCCTTCATATTTTCTCTCTTCTCTTATTGCTTTTTAAGTTGCCTTCTATTGGTTTTAAAAGCTTCCCAATCCTCTAACTTCCCACCTATGTTTGCTATATTGCATGCTCTCTTTTGTTTTTACTTCCCTTTTCAATTATGGTTGCTTCATCCTCCCTTGAGAATACTGCTGCTGCTTTGGGAAGAACCAATCCTGCAGACCCTTCCGGTCAACTTTTGCCAGCTCCTCTCTCATGCCTCTGTAGTTCCCTTTACTCCATTCTAATAATGATATATCTGATTTTAACTTCTTTCTCTCAACTGCATGATGAATTCTATCACATTATGATCACTGCCCTCTTCGGGTTTCTTATCAAATCTAGTTCATTACAAAACACCCAATCTAGATTTACCTTTTCCCTAGTGAGGTTGACTACAAGCTGCTCTGAAAGCCTGTTTCCTAGACAACCTACAGATTGCTTTTCTTTTGAGCCAGCACTAACCTAATTTTTGCAGTCTACCTGGAAATTGAAAGGGCATGACCATTTTAACATTACCCTTTTTGTATGTCATTTCTATCTCCTTTTGTAATTTGAACCCGACATCCTGGTTACAGTTTGGAGACCTGTATATGCAGTATAAAAATAATTCACACTCCTCTCCGGAAGTTTTCTTGCTTAATTGTTTTACAACATTGAATCACAGTGTATTTAATTTGGCTTTTTTGACACTGATCAAATGAAAAAGACTCTTGTAGTGACAACAGATCTCTACAAAGTGATCTACGTTAATTACAAAATATAAAATAATTGATTGTATAAGTGTTCACCCCTGTTAACATGACACACCAAATTATCACTGGTGCAGGTAATTGGTTTTAGAAGTCACATAGTTTGTTAAATGGAGATCTGTTTTTGGAGACCCATGTGCAGTCATGGTGTTTCAATTGATTGTAGTAAAAATACACCATATCTGGATGGTCCAACTGCTGGTGAGTTAGTATCTTGCCAAAAACTACACCATGAAGACAAAAGAAAACTCCGAACAACTCCTCGAAAAGGTTATTGAAAAGCACGAGTCAGGAGATAGATGCAAGAAAATTTCCAAGTCACTGAATAACCCTTGGAGTACAGTTAAGTCAGTCATCAAGAAATGGAAAGAATATGGCACAACAGTAAAAATGCTTAGTGCAGACTGTCCTCAAAACCTGAGTAACTGTGCAAGAAGGGGAGTAGTGAGGGAGGCCACCAAGAGACCCATGACAGCTCTGGAGGAGTTACAAGCTTCAGTGTTTGAGATGGGAGAGACTATACATACAACAACTGTTGCCTGGGTGCTTCACCAGTCACAGCTTAATGGGAGAATGGCGAAGAGAAAGCAACTGTTGAGGGGAGAAAAAACTCAACATGAAATATCAGCCAGATTTTGCCAGAAGGTATGTGGGAGACTCCGAAGTCACTTGGAAGAAGGTTCTGTGGTCTGATGAAACAAAATTGAGCTGTTTGACCATCAGACTAAACATATTTGGCGTAGACCAAACACCACACATTATCAAAAAACACCATTCTTACTGTGAAGGATGGTGTGACTGCATCATGCTGTGGGGATGCTTCACTGCACCAGGCCCTAGAAGGCTTGTGAAGGTAACTTTTAGTTTGATGCCCTGCTCATAGCTGTTGTGTGATTTGCCTGGATCTTGGTCCCAGCACGGTCAAGATGGAGTTTGTCTCATTGTAACAACTCCCTCTTCCACAAAATGGTGTCAGTTTTCTACGAATTCAAACCCACTTCTCTGAGACCAATCTTTCGCGCTGTGATCTTATTAACACTATGACAGTTTGCACCTGGCTCAGTTAACGACCCAGCTATTATCACCTTTTGGATTCTGTATTTTCGGCTACATCCACACTACGCCGGATAATTTTGAAAACAAAGCCTTTTCTCTTCATTTTGACCCTCCGTCCACACTGAACCAGCGTTTTTAGCCCCTGGAAATGGAGATTTTCAGAAACGGTCTCCAGAGTGAATAAATCTGAAAATGCCTAATATCCGTTGCAGTGTGTACGGGGTAACCAGATCTTTTTAAAATCGCTGTCATGACGCGCTGGAACAAATGACGGCAGCGCGGCATTTCATTGTTTTCTTATTATTATTCTTATCATTATTATTATTATTATTACTACTTTATTGTTTAGAGCGTACAATCATCACAGCAATATTTGATTCTGCGTTTTGCAGAACCTAACAATTTTAGAACAGACGACAACGAGACTGAAGCCAGAAGAGTTAGAAATGTACTCACCAAATACTTCGACCCATAGCTTACTGAATAAATAGGTATACTCACTTTGCCCTGTTTTCTGTCCTTGCTTGTATGAAGGTAAGGACAGAAAACACCCTCTGCCACCTCCAGTTTAAATTCCATGCGGACTATTTTGGAGGATCAAGAACCAAGAACCAAGGTGGTTTACCTATTTATGCAAGTACTTCTCCGACAATAGATGTCTAACAGCCTAATGTAACATTGTATGGAAATGCAAGATAACACTGACGCAGTCATGTTTTGTACATTTAACAAGGTGATTTATTAATGCAACAGAGTTAGTCAGTTTTTCAATGTTCGTCGTCAGCCGGGTCGTAGTGTCCGTGAATTCCCTGTCGGTTGCCTCCATACGCTCCAGTATTTGTTTTTTTTAGTTTTTAAGTCCTCCTGCGCGAGAGCCAACAGCAATTCCTTTGAAGTTTTTCTACTCTGTAACTGGACAAACGCGCACCAAGTATACCGTTTCCTCTTCGCTTGTTTTCTGTGTGTCCTGCACATGCCCAGTAGGAGGAGATTCGCCCAAATATCCATCTAATGTGGACAGAGATATTTTGAAAAACGCTTAGTGTGGACGCCTGTCGTTTTTACTCGAAACCGGCGTTTTCAAAATTATCTGGCGTAGTGTGGACGTAGTCTTAGTTTGGTCCCAAGTTGCTTAAGTTTAGCAGAACCTCTTTTCATTGTTCTTCCTATGTTGGTGGTATCCACATCGATGATGACAACTGAATTTTTTCCCCTCCCATTCAAGATTTCTCTGCAGGTCAGATGAGATGTCTCAAGCCACAGTACCGGGCAGACAACAAAGTCTTCTAGATTAGTTATGCTTGCGGAAGGGCATTGTGTCTATTCCATTGATTAGGCTGTCCCTAATTACAACCACATCTCTCTTTTGCCTCTTGAAAGGCTTCCTGATCCATGGTGCAAAATTTTGTTGCTCAGGTTTCCCGCTCTCATCCTCTCGGTGAGCAACAATTTCAGACCTGTTGGGCAAGTTCATGGGTTGAGGCTCCTCCTGCATTACCTCTAGGATCTCCTCTACCTGCTTCAATCTCAGTCATACTCTCTTGTTCCTGGCCACAGTGTGAATTTGCAGTAGTTAGTCTAATGGTGAGTGTCTCCTGAAACATTGTGTCCAGTAACCCCCCACCGATGCATCGTAGTGTTTGAAGCTCAGGTTATAGTTCATCAACTTGGTCCATGATGAACCAACACTTGCTTGCATATATGGTCACCAGGAACCACAGTGAGGTCCACCAGCTCCCACATCATGCAGCTACAACACAACACCTGCACCCCTATTTTATTTAATATGTTATAATTTGATATCTGTTATCTACTCTATAACAAAAAAAAATCTTGCCTGTTCTTACCTGCCACTTGCCTGTGCCTCCTTGTTGAAGCCTCTCAAGCCATAGCCTTAGATTTTAGACAAATCCTTTAGCCCACGCCCATAACTGCCTATACAAAATGTCTTGTACTTTCTGCTAGCAGTGCTCCTACTTTTTGTCAAAATAATAGTATCAAGTTTTTTGAGCAAGTGATTCAGTCTCACCATTTAGTGCTGTAGGAATGTTGGATTAGTACAAGTAGAAAATTTTGAGTGACATGACTTATCAAATCAACGAGGTAATATTATGTCTGCTTATATTTATGCAAAAGATCCATTCATTAAAAATGTGGGCTCAAATACTTCCTTGACCACTATGTTTAAAAAAAACCGATAAGAATTCAGCTCATTTTTTTGTTTGTGGAATACTGCTTTATGCATAATGACTCATCTTTGCTAAACTTGTGTCACTGAGTAAGGAGTTTTGAATTTTTTTTCAGGATGCATGTAAATGGTACATAAGACACAAATTGGAAAAGCAAAATCTGCAGATGCAGGAAGTTACCTTTCTAAAGCTGATTTGTTCATTTTTCTCTCAGATTAATGCTCCTTACATCAAGGGTATGATGTTTTCTGATTCAAAACAGTTCTGCACTTTGAGCCCTTGTATGCTTTGAGCTGCATTGAACTGAATGGCCTGTTGGAATATTAAGCAGGTCAGGCAGTGTCTGTAGAAGAAGCAGTTAACGTTTCAGTTTGATGAAAAGCAGTGATGCAGCAGTTAAATTTATCACACTAGTAATCAGGAAGTAATCACTAACAATCCAAGAACCACTGTTCAAGTCTACCAATAGAAATGTAGAATTTGAATTCAGTTGATCTGGAATTTTAGAGCAGTAATAACAATTTGTCGTAGCGATGACCACAAAAAAATAGATTGTTGACAGAATTAGCTTTTTTACTAATGTCTTTCTGGATAAGATATCTGGCATCCTTATCAGGTCTGGCTTACATGAGTCTAGACCCAATTCACAGTTGACTGTTGTATCTTAACGAAATGGCATGGCAAACCACTTGACATTGACCTAGGTATCTAATTTGCATAGGGCAAAGTTGCTTCTAGCTCTGTTGTCCTGGCATCTAAACCTTGAGAGCTGTCCACATACTAGTTAGGGTTTTGCTCAATATAGTCTCACACTCAGAATGATACCTCATATTCAATTAGCTAGATTTCTCTATTGTAATTGCTAAGTACTTTTTGTACCAAGTATTTCCTGTGACAAAGGCACAGATGTACTCGGTGGGGGGGGGGGGGGGCGTCAATGCTCAGCACTCATCAAAGCCACCATCATCCACTCTAAGTCCGTAGACTACGACATTTTGTTCGGCTTCTTTTGGCTTTGCCTCCTGAAAGAACTCCATTTTCTCATTTCCTCCATCTTCATAAACCATGGTTTCTTCTCTTATCAGAGCTCTTGATTGCATTTTATCTATTTCCCATACTCTCATTCTCACTTCTTCTGGACAGAGAAAGAACAGGGAAGGAATATTGTTTTAATGGTAAGACTCTTGTGTGGAGGATCAGAGGGATCTTGGGGTTCGAGTCCATAGGATGCTCAAAGCAGCTGTGCAGGTTGACTCTGTGGTTTAAGGCATATGGTGTATTGGCCTTCATTAATCGTGGAATTGAATTTAGGAGCTGAGAGGTAATGTTGTAGCTATATAGAACCCTGGTCAGACCTCACTTGGAGTACTGTGCTCAGTTCTGGTCGCCTCACTACAGGAAAGATGTGGAAACCACCATAGAAAGGGTGCAGAGGAGATTTACAAGGATGTTGCCGCCTGGCTTGGGGAGCATGCCTTATGAAAACAGGTTGAGTGAACTCAACCTTTTCTCCTTGGAGCGACAGAAGATGAGCGGTGACCTGATAGAGGTGTATAAGATGATGAGAGGCATTGATCATGTGGATAGTCAGAGGCTTTTTCCCAGGGCTGAAATGGCTGCCACAAGAGGGCACAGGTTTAAGGTGCTGAGAAGTAGGTACAGAGGAGATGTCAGGGGTAAGTTTTTCTACTCAGAGAGTGGTGATTACGTCTAATGGGCTGCCAGCAACAGTGGTGGAGGCGGATACGATAGGGTCTTTTAAGAGACTCCTGGATGGGTACATGGAGCTTAGAAAAATAGAGGGCTGTGTGTGAGCCTAGTAATTTCTAAGGTAGGGACATGTTCGGCACAACTTTGTGGGCCGAAGGGCCTGTATGTGCTGTAGGTTTTCTATGTTTCTATGTCTATTTCTTGGTCCTTACTTTCCATACTATCAGCCTTTGCCTTCAACTGATCATCCTTCACAATTTTTACAGGTTTCTTTCTTTATTAGACACATTCCCCTACTCTCCCCTTTCAGCATTTTGAAGCAATCGTTCCCTTTGCTGTTCTTTGGTGTATTTTTCTGTCCCTGACTACCATTACCCATTGTATGGCATTTTCCCACAAAACTGCAGAAGATGTGGCATCGTTTCACTTCTTCCCTTCCGATCATCCAGGGCCCTAAACAGCCTTTTTAGGTAATATTCACCTGCATTTTTCTAATCTGGCATTCAGTTTTCTCAGTGTTGGCTCATGGAGGAACTAAATGTAGGTTTGGTGTTTGATTTGTATAACAACTGCACTTAGTCCACAGGAGTGACCCTAAACTTCTGATTGTTGACCACTTCAGTTCACCATCCCATTCCTACACTGAGTTCTCTGTTTGTGTCTCCTGCTCTGTTACAAGAGCTAACACAAGTTCAACGAACATCACTTTGTCTTTCGTATGGGCACGTTGCAACCTGCAGGGCTCTATATCGAATTCTTCAACTTGAGGCAACTTGCTCTTTCTGTCTATCAGGGCTGATTTTTATTTTTGCCTGCCATCTCATTTTTAAAATTTGTATATTACTGTCTGCTGGGCATATCCCAGTAGCCTGCACTATAGAATTTAATAAAATTAACAACACATTACAGAGTCAAAGGAGATTAACTTCCATTTTTTTCACTCAGAGAAATTTGCTTTGTTTCATTCATTGTCCTCCCCCTATCTCCTCTGCTTCCTGGAATAACTTTCTTGGTTCTGATGAAGGATTCCAAACATGCAACATTAACTGTTCCTCTTTTCACATATGTTCTCTGTCTTTCCCCTGCATCTTCTATTTTCAGTTCAGATTTCCAGCAACAGCATTTTGTCATGTACTCTTGATGGCATAAGCAATCCTCAATCTGCTCCACTTGCTTTGACAAGTCAAATGATCAAGAAATTCAATGCAACCTAGGAAAAATTTGATGCGTATTCTCTCCACAGCCCTAACCATTCATTCCTACAACCAATGGCGCTCGGTGGCAAAGTATGTTCCATTAGCTTGCTCTGGGTACTCTGACAGTTCCCTAAACTGCAACATCAAACACCCATAAAAGAAAATCTGCAGATGCTGGAAATCCGAGCAACACGCACAAAATGCTGGAGGAACTCGGCAGTCAGGCAGCATCTATGGAAAAAAGTACCTTTTTCATAGATGCTGCCTGGCCTGCTGAATTCTTCCAGGATTTTGTGAACTGAATTGAATTGACTTATTTCTTACATACTTTATACTTTATTGTCGCCAAACAATTGATACTAGAACGTACAATCATCACAGCGATATTCGATTCTGCGCTTCCTGCTCCCTGGATTACAAATATAAAATATTAAAAATAGTAAAAAAATAGTAAATATTAAAAATTTAAATTATAAATCATAAATAGAATATAGAAAAATGGAAAGTAAGGTAGTGCAAAAAAACCGAGAGGCACGTCCGGATATTTGGAGGGTACGGCCCAGCTCCTGGTCAGGATCCATTTAGCAGTCTTATCACAGTTGGAAAGAAGCTGTTCCCAAATCTGGCCGTTTGAGTCTTCAAGCTCCTGAGCCTTCTGCTGGAGGGAAGAGGGAGGAAAAGTGTGTTGGCTGGGTGGGTCGTGTCCTTGATTATCCTGGCAGCACTGCTTCGGCAGCGTGCGGTGTAAAGAGAGTCCAAGGACAGAAGATTGGTTTGTGTGATGTGCTGCGCCGTGTTCACGATCTTCTGCAGCTTCTGTCGGTTTTGGACAGGACAACTTCCATACCAGGTCGTGATGCACCCTAGAAGAATGCTTTCTATGGTGCATCTGTAAAAATTCGTGAAGGTTTTAGGGGACAGGCCAAATTTCTTTAGTTTTCTCAGGAAGTAAAGGTGCTGGTGGGCCTTCTTGGCAGTGAACGTTGCTTGGTTGGATCAAGTCAGGTCATTTGTGATATTGACCCCGAGGAACTTAAAGCTTTTGACCTGTTCCACTTGCACACCACTGATGTAAATTGGGTCGTGCGGTCCGCTACTGCTTCTAAAGTCAACAACGAATTCCTTCGTTATGCTGACGTTGAGGGATGGGTTATTGTCTTCGCACTATGCATTCTTCACACACATGAGGAAAAATCTTTATGTTGTGTTCTTGTCTAAATGTACGATGTGCAATCGTAATTTATAATAAATAGAACAATAAATGTAAGATAGAAATACACTCAGATCAGCGTGAGTTAATCAGTCTGATGGCCTGGTGGAAGAAGCTGTCCCGGAGCCTGTTGATCCTGGCTTTTATGCTGTGACAACGTTTCCCAGATGGTAGCAGCTAGAATAGATTGTGGGCGGGGTGAATCGGGTCCCTAATGATCCTTTGGGCCCTTTTTTTCACACCTGCCTTTGTAAATGTCCTGAATCATGGGAAGTTCACGACTACACATGCGCTGGGCTGTCTGCACCACTCTGTGAAGAATCCTACGAATAAGGAAAGTACAATTCCCATACCAGGCAGTGATGCAGCCAGTCAGGATGCTCTGAGTTGTGCCCTGTAGAAAGTTCTTAGGATTTGGGGGCCCATACCAAACTTTCTCAACTGTCTGAGGTGAAAGAGGCGCTGTTTTGCCTTTTTCACCACACAGCTGGTGTGTACAGACCGTGTGAGGTCCTCGGTGATGTGGATGCCGAGGAACTTAAAGCTGTTTACCCTCTCAACCTCAGATCTATTGGTGTCAATAGGGGTTACCCTACGTCCATTCCTCCTGTAATCCACAACCAGCTCATTTGTTTTTGTGACATTGAGGGAGAGGTTGTTTTCTTGACATCACTGTGTCAGAGAGATGACTACTTCTCTGTAAGCCACCTCGTTATTGTTTAAGATTAGGCAAATGAATATCGTTTCGTTGGCAAATTTAATTAGCAGATTGGAGCTGTGGGTGACGACACAGTCGTGGATATACAGGGAGTATAGGAGGGGACTTAGTACACAGCCCTGAGGGGTTCCTGTGTTGAGAGTCAGAGGGGTGGAGGTGAGGGCCACCTGCCGGCGATCTGACAGGAAGTCCAGGATCCAGCTGCACGAGGCAGGGTCAAGGCCAAGGTCTCTGAGTTTCCTATTGAGCCTGGATAGAATTATAGTGTTGAATGCTGAACTGTAGTCCAAGACAGCATTCTCATATTAGCGTGTGTTACATCTAACACCGTACATTTTGGCCCAATTAAGCGGCTGCCCCAATTAGCCAAAGTTTCATGGAAATAGTTAAAAAGGTATAATAAAAAGACAAAATGAGTAACAAATTATATATTAAATGAAATACAGAACAAATTACAACACTACCAATACTACTGAAGTACTTTAAAACAGCTTTAAGTTCCTCGGCATCCACATCACCGAGGACTTCACATGGTCTGTACACACTAGCTGTGTGGTGAAAAAGGCAAAACAGCACCTCTTTCACCTCAGACAGTTGAGGAAGTTTGTGGCTATCAATGGAAGTATTTATCTTTGTCATGTTCTTTTGGCTGTAAATAAAATTAGCACAGGCACCTAGTTCAGTTAATGGACTGCCTTTACACAATGCTATTGATGAATGCATCCTCCAAATCTTCATTTTCCTTGTAACATTCACGATGATTGTTGATACCTTCAAATTCTTTGTAGTTCCTAATTTGTTGAAATAATGAAATAATCTCATTTTTACTTCTGGCATCTCCAAGCCTCGATGCTTGAAACTGCAGTGAGCAAAACCGTTCTGAATTGTCTTACTGCTCATTTTTTCACCAAACATCAGCGACAAACATCATTGCTTTTTGAACACAAGCACACACAACTGATGCTATTTAAAAACTTTGATCACAGTGTTGTGTCTAGTGGGCACACAAATCCATGTGACTGACACTAGTTAGAAGCTGTTTGGCAACAGTCTGCTGTCCCAGTTAAGAGGCATAGTGTCCCAAATAAACGAAGGGAATCCCAGCTATTTTCTGAATTAGTTTTTGTTCTTTAAGAATTGTCCTAAATAAGTGGCTGCCTTGATTAACTGATGGCCCAATTAACTGGAATCCACTTATATTGTTGCTCCATCATTATTGCTGGATCTAAATCCTAGAGCTGCATCTTCATCAGTATCATGAGAGAAACTGCAGCAGTTCAGAAAGATTCAACACCACTTTCTCAAGAATTAGCTATGGGCAAATAAGTTCTGGCCTTGCCAGTGATGGCCAAAGCCAGAAAAATGGCAGGAAGAAAGGGATGCAGGACTTTATTTGAATTCTAGACCTATAGAACTGTAATGAGCATCTTATTGTTAAATTAACAGTTTCTGTGTAGCAGTCTTATAAGATGTTATGAATTATAGAATTGGTTATGAAAGAAGTTTAATGACCTCCCTCCAAATAGCTATTATTGAGAGAACCAGTTACTCTAAATTCTTCATGTTGTGATGTAGTATTAGCTATCTTTAGATTTGGTTGCTAAATCAAACACTCTCTGAAAATTGAATTAATAGAGTTTTAAAATTTGTCTCTGAATTTATTCTATATTGCTATTTAAATGTCTTCCAGTGTCTTCTATTCGATTCAAAATCACAAGGTTTATATTGCATTTTTAATGAAGCAACTGTGCTTTACTGAAGTATCATATAGGTAATTAACTATTTCAAGATCAAGTTCAAGATTTTGGACATTCAATCGTATACATGTCTACAGCTAATTGAAACAATGTTCCTCTGTGTCCAAGGTACAAAACATTCTGTAGACGTGCAAGTTGACAAAGTGCATGTACTGCATATAGTTAAATATTCGACATTATAATGCTACTGTACTGTTTTGGTGGGAGGGTATTCAGAAGTTTCACAGGCTGGAGGAAGAAGCTGTTACCTGGCCTAACAGTCCTTGTTCTTATACTGTGGTTCCTTCTACCCACTGGTAGGAAGTCAAAGAGATTTTGGGATGGATGGGAGGGGTCCTTGACAATGCTGAGGCTTCTGTAAATGCAGAACTTCTGGTATGTCTCCTGGATGGAGGAGAAGAGAGACCCCGATGATCCTCTCAGCTGTCCTCATTATCTGTTGTAGGGTTTTGTGGTCAGATGCCTTGCAATTCCTACAGCAGATGGTGTTACAGTTGATCAGGACACTCTCAATGGTGCTTCAGTAGAATATAGTTAGAAGGGGGCAAAGAGGTCTTGTGTGCCCAGTCTCCTCAGGAAGTGGAGGTACTGTTCTACTTTCTTGACTAAAGAGGTGGTGTTGAGGGACCAGGTAAGATCATCTGCGATGTGCACTCCAAGAAGCTTGATGCTTCTGACTCCCTGCACGGAGGAACTGTGGATGTGCAGTAGGGAGTGGGCATCTGCACTTCCCTGAAGTCCACAATCATCACTTCAGTCTTGTCCACGTTGAGACTTAAATTGTGTTCACATCAATCCGTAAGCTGCTGTACCTTCTCTCTGTATGCTGAGTCATTGTTGCTGATGAGGCCAACCGCTGCTGTGCCATCAGCGAACTTAATGATATGGTGAGAGCTGGATCTGGCAGTACAGTTGTGTGTCAGTGTGAACAGCAGCAGGCTGAGCACACAGCCCTGGGGGTACCGGTGCTCAGCGTGATGGAGCAAGCTAGTATGGTTGCTGCCAACATGGACTATCTGAGGTCTCTCCACCAAGAAGTCCAAGATCCAATTACAGAGGGAGTTGTTGAGGCACAACAAGGACAATTGT
Organism: Mobula birostris; assembly: GCF_030028105.1. Taxonomy (NCBI): domain Eukaryota; kingdom Metazoa; phylum Chordata; class Chondrichthyes; order Myliobatiformes; family Myliobatidae; genus Mobula; species Mobula birostris. Next base: position 25,543,134 of record NC_092396.1, read on the forward strand.
TAGAATGATAATTCGTGTGTTAGAATTATCCACAAGTTGCACTTTTAGCATATGGGTTCATTGGAAGTTGGTTCCATACTGCTTTGTTTGGATTGGAGATATTGGAAATTCAGTAGCTAAACTAGTTTAATACTCTCCTCTAGAAGTTCTATCCTGATATTAGTCCCTGGTGTGACAAATGCAAAGGAGGTGAGGCTTCCCTTATTCATATGTATTGGGCCTGTCTTACTTTGGAAAAATTTTGGAAAGATATTTTTTAACTTGTCTTCTATATTAAATTGTCATTTGGAACCTGATCCTTTGATCGCTCTTTTCAGTATTTCTCGAGACCCTGACAAGCATTTGATCCTGGCTAAACGACAAACATTGTCTTTTGCCTCTGTTTTAACTAAGATGTGCAGTACTCCTTAAGTGGAGAGATGTAGTTCCCTCTACCCATGTTCAATGGCTTAGGGATATTATGTCTTGTTTAGATCTTGAAAAGATTTACTATTCACCTTTTAGTTCGAACATCAAGTTCCATA